>NC_133390.1:92786006-93089036 GCF_047511655.1 Castor canadensis | reverse complement strand
GCACACTGTTTATGCAGTATTTCTATACAACAGATCCAAAGGACAAAAACCTCAAGGGCACTGATAAGAGCAAAATGTAGTAAAACAATATGTTTTGATTACTTTTCTCTCTTATTGAACTTATTTAATTGTAAATTCATATGTTTAATTTTAAGGAGTAGTTGTGTATAGCAACTAATTCTTGAATTTATATAATTGGTTACTATGACATTTTCCAGGCAGGCTTCAGCACACCACTGTAAAACCCAGCTTACCTACAAGCAGGACTTACGTTCAAAATACTTAGCAACCAGTTATGTGCTGGCACCAACCAATGAGAATGGATACTACTGGCAGGCCTGTGAAACTAAAATTGTTAATGATGGAGTCTACTCATTCTTCACCTGCATTTTCCTTCAGGTTCCTTGCTTTGAGCAAAATGGATGATTCCTAGTGGTTGGGAACTTAATGGCTGAATGAAAGGATAAATGATTGCATAAGTTATGTATAGAAGTAACTTCTTGGTGAATATATAGAAGATACAGTGTTTATTATTAGATATTTAATTTTGACAAACTTTTTCTCTTCTTTTACAGAAAGTTTGTATTTAGCTGAGCATTTTCATCAAGGAAAAGTAAGCAGCATTTGATATATTTCTTTCAGTGGTCTTGTTTTCCTCAGATTGAAATTCTACATGAAACAGATGTCTGCCTTTCCTTCCATTTTCCAGAAAATTGAAGTCCCAGCTACTCTTAAACATAGCAGGCTATTTCATGCTCCATCAGAGTTTTGTATATTTCTTCTTAGTGCTAAGTTTTCTTGAATTTTCCCTTTATTTGATGGGCCTTGCCTTCTTAGTCACCTAGAGATCACCACTTCCAAGAATCAGACAACCTTTTTCTGTGCACCTTTATACCTATTACACAATTACTCATTGCTACCTTGTGTTTTCATTGTGATTCCAACTGGATGCTAATTTACATCTAACTTTTCATTGGACATAATTACTTATATGCCTGAAATTTGTTCACATTTCCTTTGACAAGAAAGTAGGCCCTTGAATGCAATGTCTTGACATTTCCTTGCTGTCCTCCACTTCTGTATTGCATGAGATTTTATCCTTTGTATTATACACTTGAAAATCCATTTTCCTCCTTTTTTACACTATAGACTCTAAAAACAGAGCCAGTGTATCTCTATGACTGTTTCTAAAACAAAAGGTAAAGCAAACTTCAGAGCCAGATTGCCTGGATTAGAATTAAAGCTCCACTACTCACAAAAAGTATGATTTTAAACTAATTATTTCCTTCTGTCTTAGTTTCTTTATCTGAAAAAATGGTGTTAAAAATGTATCATTCTCACAGTTTAAAAGGGTCAAGTGAGTCAATGCTTAGAATAATTCCTGGGCTATAGTAAACACACAGTAAATGTTATTTATTATTATACTAAAAGTAAAGTTGACAACTGCCAAATAAATGAAAAATAAAACACACAACACACCAAAAAGTGCACTTCCTTAATACCATATTTATTTTAATGTCTTATCTTTCATTAGTTTCCAGCAAAGATAAATAAGTTGAAATATTTTAAGGTATTTTAATATATTTTAAGGTATTGCAATATAGTAATATCCTATTTTATGTTACTTAAAGAATGATTTTGTTTTAAGAATTATTTTTTGTCTCTTAATGCTTGAACTTAAATTCAGAGGCTCCTCAATCTATCTATGCTATTAGCATCTTCTAAACTAGAAAGTGCTTTAAAATTCATGCAGAAGGTGCCACTTTTTCTTCTGTCATACCACTTGCTTTCTGAGATGAATCTCACCCCTCTCTGAGGTGGGAAGTTGTTAGTTTTGATATAGCCTGAGACCAAAGAGGATGTGTCATTTTCCTTTAAAGAGATAAATTGCAATGTGAAAGGTACTAAGAGGCAAAGTATCAGCTTTTTAGCTCTTGGCCTAAGCAGAATTTTTATTTCTGAGAGCATAGGAAACAGACCATTTAGCAGGACCTAGGAGAACAGAGTTATGAAGTCTGAATGTAGAATCTTTGTCTAGGATGATAGAATATATTTATTTTTCCTCTGATAATATGCTTAGGACAGTTCAATTAAGACTAACCAAGTACTTACTATGAGTTAATCTTTTTAGATATTCATAATTCATCTTTTATGAAATTTTAACTATACATTTTATTATTAAGCCTTTATGTCTTCTATTGTTACAAAATTTCCTTAAAAGCTATTGATTTTTTTGGTAGCATCAGGATTTGCATTCAAGGTCTTGCATTTGCAAGGCAGGCTGTAGCACTTGAGCCACACCATCAGCCCTTTTTTGTTTTACTTATTGTTCAGATAGGGTCTTGCATTTTTGATCAGGGCCTGGCTTCAAACTGCGATCTTCTCACCTACGACCTCTACGCCCCTGGGATCACAGGTGCCATCCACTACACCTGGCTAATTGAGAAGAGGTCTCACTTTGCTCAAGAATGACCTTGAACCCCTAAACCCCTGATCTCTGGTGTTCATGATTTTTGGTTGCGTGGGTTTTTTTGTTTTTTCATTTTGGAGATTTTTTTTTTTCCTTTGAAGCTATACAGCTACTTGTACCAACATACTGGAAAAGAGTTACCCATGGGAGGAGAAGAGATGGTTTGCTTGCAATTTTACATTAGAAAAAAGTAAAATAATCCTAAGAAATCCTATTAGGCCCTAGAGATTAATTTTCAGTTTCATAATTAGTCATTCCTAAAATCATAATAACCAGAGTAAAACATGCAAATTGAAGATGAAAATTAAATATCTTCTCACATTAAAATAAAATACATATTAGTCAAGAATTCAGAAGTATGCTTCTTTTTTAAATATTGTTGCTTCTCTAGGTGTTTAGCTAGTAAATCTAACAAAAGAAACAGCTGTGTATTTAGGAAAATTGGATGGTTTAGTTTATTTTCTAAGAATTAAAACTTAACCACAAACTTTCTGGTTCTATGTTTGAAAATTCTTTATACATTGAGATTCCTTCAAAATCCTGGAGAATTCTTATTTCTTAGGAAGATATGACTCATATACATTACTTTCTTTGGATCCAGATAGAAGAATGAGTGATATAAAGGATTTTTCTGATAATCAATGGAAAATATTTCAGAGCAAGTATAAGCATTCAAAGTATGCATCTTGTCATCAAAGCTATTACAAGTGGGGAATATTTTCTTATTTGGTTTCTTTGCTCTCACTCAAATGATTACTTCTTGGAATAATTCCTATGTAAAAATTATGGTAGGAAAACAAGAAGATAGATGCAACCCTGGAATGAATTTGGGATATATTTTACTACTTATCCACAGTTTCTCCTGATTTCTTTGTTTTGCTATAACCTAAATCATATATATGGAACATTCTTGCTTTTGCTTTAACCTTAAGAGGGAAGATACAATGCAAACTTTCTGATTTATTTATTTTTGTAATACATTTTGATATATTCTATTCTAAGAACTTTATATTTGTCTTCTTACCAAAAACTTTAGTCAAAACAACTTGCAGGCCTAGAACCAGTGGATCACATTTGTAATCCAGCTACTTGGGAGTCAGAGATAGAGAGGATTGAGATTCAAAAATAACTTGGCAAAAAACCCAAAAAAGTTAGCAAGATCCCATCTCAACAAGCAAACTGGGCATGGTGGAAAACATCCATAATTCCAGCTAGCAGGGAGTCAATCAGTCCCTGACAAAATCACAAGACCTAGCTGAAAGAGAAGTAAAGTAAACAAGGGCTGGGGACATGATTCAAGTGCTAGATCAATTACCTAGTAAATGTGAAACCCTGAGTTCAAATCCCCATACCATCAAGAAGAAAAAAAGATACCAAAGGAGAAAAACAGACTCTGCACAGACTATATGATATTTAGGATTTGTCACTAAAGTACAATGTCCCAACAGAGCTTCCCTAACTAGAACTTCTTCCTTCTGAGCCCTAAGTTTACATTCCTGACTTTTGCAATGTCTGATTTCACTTTCCCCCTCCTCTCACCAGTATCTTTCTAAGTTACTAAGGGAAAAGTTTTTATTCTCATTTCAAAGAGAGAAAAATGAGACTCAAAGACTTTTCAGAGTCACACAGGTATACTCTGGGGAACACTGGAAAGTTGCAGAGAGTATTTGCAGAAGAACATTTGGATCCATTCCATGCCACATCATTCATTAGTAAGCAAAAGCAGTTATTCTGAATGTGGAAAAGTGAGACTTGTTAGAAAACATGATTTCACAAATGAGCCAGGAATATTTCTTTGCCCAGAGAGGCCCCTGGAATGAATTGCTGCTTTCTTACCAGATCAATGGGACACGTGTTGGAGGGTTATACTCTGTGCAGAGTCATGAAGGCAGAAGACTTTCATGTTGGCAAAAGCGGGCCGCCCAGACACATCTTTTAATTGCCCAGATATTAGGAGCAAGCTGTCACCTTGTTGATGAAAGCTATTATTTGGTGTCTGAAGACTTGGCATGCCTACCTCTAGTGGACTTAAAGTAAATTAAATTTTTGAAAATACGAGGAGAAAAACGTAGCTCTTAGCTAAACTCCTTAGATCAAAGCCTTCTTGTCTACAAAGTAACTCTAATGAGGAGTTACTCCTTCCTCAGCTTCTGTCTCCTTCCCTTCCTTCCTTGCTCCCTCCCTCCCTTACTTCCATGCTTCCTTCCTTCCTTCCCTCGTTCATACCTTTCTTCCATTCACCCTTTATTTTTCCTTTTTCCTACCAAGAGAAAATTTATGTAAAGAATTTATGCTAATAAACATCTTTTGAACACTTAGAAGCATGGTAATTTTTGTTGCCATTATTAACAAACTTTAAAGCCAAAGTGGTAGGGTCTATTATTAAACACCCTTGAGATATAGAGAACCAAATCTCAGATTCTTTTCCCTTCAAGAGTTTGTAAGTTAGTATGAGATGGAAGATGACCTATGAGCAACTGCACCACATTGCCAACTGTGAGAAGTCATGGCCTATAAAAGAGCTCATTGCTATTGCAGTTGAGGGAAAAGAGATCGACTTCATTCAGGGACAGTAAGATAAAGCGAAACTGAAATCATTAATATTGGGAGATATGACATTTCTCTCCTTTATTACCCTTGGCTTGATCAAAATTCATGTGACACTACAAAATGATGTGGGAGTTCCTTAAATAATGCAGAAATTACTGAATAACTAGACAAAGGGAAAATTTCAGATATGAATCCATTTTCCATTTTTCTTCATTCTGTTGTTTGAAATCTTTTCCTCCAAGGACTGAGATGATTTAATTTAAAAAAATCTGCCTCAATTAAATCCTGGAACCTAGCCTTTATTCTTCCACAGGGTCATGATATGTTTCTATTTCCCATCCCTCTGTACCTGAAATACGGCATGAAAATGAATATGCCATGCTAGGCACAGTGGTGCACGCCTTTATATCCCGTTACTCAGGAGGCCAAGGCAGGAGGATCAGGACTGTGAGGCAAACCTGGGAAAAACAGTGCAGCTTATTTCTCAAAAAACAAACAAACAAAAAAGTAACATGCTAGTTAGTGAAAGCATTTTGTAAATGTGATTGGTGGGCAAGAATCTTGGACAGCATAATTGGAAAAAACAAAACTCTTCACAGGTTTTATACCATTTGTGAATCTATGTCTTTCTCCAGTCATACAACAGATACTGCGCACCTGAAAGCCCCAAATAGTATTCTCGGGAGGCACTTGGCAATATAGCTCCAAATAAGAGATAACAGGTATGGGTTGTGGTAAACTGTATAGTATTTGATACTCAAAACATATGTCCAAGGAAGCAAATGTGTCCATTTCACACAACAGCATGAAATAAACAGGGCTGTTAGAAATGTCCTCAGGTAAGCTGTACATTTGTTGGAGTACTGGAGAAAAGCCTCACTAAAGAGATCATTTGGAAGTAAGACCTTGAGTGTGAGAAGAAACCTGTTCTGTGAGAGCCGGACAGAGCTATGGGAGAGTGCTCAAATTAAAGATAGCCGCAAGTGCTAAATTAAGGAAGCAAAAATAAGCTTGATTCAAGAAATTTCCCTCAAAACTCTGTCTTCTGGAACACTTAAGAGGGAAAACTAGGTGGGAGTCATATCATGAAGAGCCTGGTAGGTCAGCAGAAGAGCTGGATTTGAATCATGCTTCTTGCAATAGGAGCCTTCATAGTGAAATCACACACTGCTCACCCGTATGAGCTCTTGACCGGGCAGTGAGTGTGCCATCAGAAGGATGGTCATAGAGGTAGAGATGACAACAGAAGTGGATACGTTCTGGTATGAATTTTAGAAGTAATAAATAAACATGCTATTGAGAAGAGTGGGTGGGATAGTGAATAAAAGAAAGAATTTATTCCTAGGTTTTGCTTAATCATGTAGGTGGATTGGAATATAATTTACTGAGGCTGGGTGGAGGAAATATTGGGGATTGAATTCAAAACCTCTAACTTGTTAGGCAAGTGATCTACCACTTGAGCCATGTTCCCCATCTGTTTTTGCTTTAACTTGTCTTTCAGAGAGTCTCTAGTTTTTTGCCTGGAGCAGCCTCAGACTGCCATCCTACCTCTGCCTCCCAAGTAGCTGGAATTACAGGCATGAGCCAGCATGCTTAGCTCAGATGAGTTATAGTTGATGTAACTATTAAATGGTTACGTAAGTGGTAACTTTAAGTAAAGAGTTAAATATATGACATCTAAAGCCTAGAAACAATAACTAGAAGTGCATTTAAAGTTCTCCTGGCACACATGAAGATTCAATACCCATGAGAACATGGAGCTCTGAAAAAAAAGGAGGGTTTTTGCTTTGGGGATCTTACTTACATAGCCACAATGAGGATAATGACAGATAATGTTTGTGATGGTACCTCGTATATAGTATATGTTTCATAATTTTCATTTATCTTGATAGATTCTCAGTACTGTGAAAATTACAAGGAGAAATAAAATCATATAAGAAATAAGGAATTGTTTTATAAGCACTTACCTGTTAAAAATAAAGTTAAATATTCATGTTCACTAATGCAAATTCATCAGAGTAGTATCATAATCCTATTTTATGTATTAGTCAAATGAGGTTCAGAGTGATTTCCTACTTGACAGTAACCAACAGAATTAAAATTCAAAATCAAAGTGAACTCAAAATTCGTTGTTTTAGAATCCCAATCTCCACATCACTGAGGATCTTATAGCCTTCTTGAGAGTCCAACACGCATAACAAAGTTAGATGAGATCTCAGGAAAGCACATAATGAACTGCCTTTGATATTATACAAGGACTCAGGCTCTAAAGCAGTCAGACATAGCTCTAGTAATATATTTGTTTAATGGCTTTGTGAATTTAAGCAAATTACACTTTCCAAAGCCCAGGTATTTATTTTTAACGTATAAAATAATATGGAATCCCCAAAGTTGTTCTGAAAATATAAAACTGCAGGTATTATCACCTGGCAAACAACAGGTACACAGTTGTATTAGTTTGCTTCTCTTATTCTTCAATCAACAGTATTAGCGCTAACCAAATCCTCCAGATTTATTTTTCCTGAGTGGATCAGGAACTCTCAATAGTTGCCTTTGTGTAAAGTGAAAAATTGAAATATCAGGTAAAGAATTGTGTCGAATTCTGTTTTAATAATGATTAAAAGAAGTCAGATTTTGTACTTTCTCTTTTATTTTTGTGTGGAATTAAAGGGGAAAAACTTTCATTGTTAAATTCCATAAAGGTCTTTGTTTCATTCAAACTGTCTTTTATCAGACATTTTTAATATTCACTAATCTCAAATGTCCTTTTAAAGGCACAATTTAAAATACATATTTCCTACTCAAATGATTAAGTTGTGAATGACTATTAAAATCACATAACATTATTTAAATTAATATTTAATGGCCTTAATATTAAATTAAATTAATAATTAATCTTAGCATAACATATTGAAGTATTTTCAGTTAATGTACATAATCTACATTGCATATAGATATGTAATTAACCACACTAAGCTTGTGTTTGACCACTGTGTTAGTAAACTGGAAAATGGAAACATTTTAAGCTAAAGTTCAGTGTTTTCATTTATTAATTTATTTGTTCATTATTTAGTAAGCTTTGGGATTTTGATGTTTTTTATTTGTTTAGCAATAACTAATTGTATCCTAATATCAATTTGTACTGAAGTATGATAAAATTTTAGAGTTGAATTTTATTTATAATTCAATCTTTAAAACACTCATGCCTATACTATGTTAGAGGTGCCTTTTTACTAGGCTGGAGAAGTTGTTAGATAAGAATTGTAGCTGTAGATACCATACTATATAATAGGAATGCAAATATGAATAAACCATGCCTGATTCCCCATGCTCAAGAAATTAACTCTTAACCTGGTGATATACCATAAATGAAAATTACATACATATTTTCTCGTTGAATATGTAATGGGCAATTCTGATAAGGCATATCCAAAATGATAAAGAGGAAAGACAAATCATAGGGAGGAATTAAGCACCATTCTCACAAGCAAAAAATGTGCCTAACTCTTCAGAGAAGTGATGGGTGAGTGGGAAAGGTGAGAGCATCATTATAATGGCATGGCGTTTTGTAAATTATAACTGTGCATGGGATGTAGAGTTACACAAATGGCTGGAGGAAGTGGCAACATACAATCTTCCATGGTAAATAATATATGACTTATCTTTATCATTTCTATCCAAACAACATCTCTAAAATCCAGTTTCAATACTGCAGAAGAACAAGAAAATATACCACATTTCAAATTTATATAGTCTTTTCTTATGTACTATAAAATTTATGTTTTATCACATTTCTGAGAATTATAAATATATTTCATTTTATATAGTTTTCTTCTTCCTTCTGAGATTCTACAATGTAATATGCATTTGTGGGTATGTGGGGGAAATTACTGTATGTTATAAATTAGAAATGGAGGAACTGGTACTCTCTCCATTATATTCCAAGCTATTTTTGAGCAGGGCAATCATAAAAGAGAAAAAGAGATGAATCATAAACCTACTATTGGTAGAGGCTGAAGGAAAGAACAAAGAAAGCAGAGTTTGTGTAGATGACCCAGCAGGGAGAAAGAAGGACTAGAATTTTGTATGTGTTTTATGCTGGAATAAATTCAGAGATCTCAGTGCAAATTGATAACCACATTCACAACAGCAATGAAGCAATAGCAGCCGCAGCCATCTGAACTGCTATTATTTTTCAAGCAACATAGTGTACAATTTAGAATTATGTGTATATATAAACACTGACATATATATATCACTATGAAGAAAGGAAGTAAGTCAATGGAAAATGAACTCTTTTATATTTTTGAATTATTATCAAAGCCCATTAGTAAGTCAAGACAAACGTATTCACAGAATTAAGAAGTAGAGGGCATTTGAAGCAGTACTTAATTCCTTCACCTTTTAAAGATTCTTATTGAGTTTATATCTTCTTATGCGAACTAGCTGGTCTACAGTACATGAGTATTATATTAATATTATACAAATATTAACATTTTGGAGGCAAAGTTGCTAGAAATTTCTATAGAGAGAAATGATAGAAAAGAAAATCTTTATTTTCTCTGCTGTTCAGAGATTTATCTGCATCCTCTTGGGTATGAATTTGAAAAAGGAAGAGTCAGAGAGTTTTTTGGCCTCTTTGAACTTAAAACTCATTTTTTGCTGATCCATAAAACTATGTATTGCTCTTATTTTTGGTTACTTGGCCACTTATTAAGATATTCAAAAACAACTAATATTTGTGTGTGTGTGTGTGTGTGTGTGTGTGTGTGTTAACTCAAAGAAAACAGCTTTGGGTAATAAAAGTCACTCAGCAAATGTCTTACAACAGGTGTGAGCCTTGTCTTCCCATTTTAATTATTTAGCCATTTCTGGCACGGTAGACCATTCCTTTGAGGAAAATTAGCAATACTGCTTCCTACCTGTGTAGGCATATTCCTACCTCATTTATTCACTCACTTTTGAACAGTACAAATTAAAAGTGTCTTTCCTAAGGAAAAACTCAATTACAGAAATTCCTTGTAGATTTACTATAAATAAATATGAGGCAAATATAAAAATAACGCTTATGAACATTGGTGATGAAATAAATGTATCTAAAAGAACAGGAATTTTTTTACAACTAAAATGTTTTGAAAATTTTCATCTTAATTGAATGAGTTGCCAAGTAATTTGAATTATATATATGTCTCTATATATGCACAAACTTAATGATTTTGAATAAGTACTTATGAAAATTGTCTTATTGACTAGTGTCATCACTCAAATACTACATTTCAGCCTATGTTATTACCCCATACTGACTTTTTATTCAGCTTTCTAATGTCAAGCTAAAAAGTTATCTAGACTTTGAAAGAAGAATAGTTTGCATTACTTTTCTTATACTCTTTTATAGACGTCAAGAATTCTCCAAATTTTAAATGAATTTTTTCTAAATATATGGCAATTCAATTAAGAATATCAGGATATTATTGTCAAATAATATTAATGTCAAATAAGATAGAAGACAGTCCCAACTACTGTTTCTTCTCAACTCCTACTTCCAAAGCCCCACAGCAGGACCCCAGTGTACAGCCAGTAGAGCCAACTCAGAGCCATTTAGGAAAGGAAAAATGAGCTATACGCTGACCACCTGCAGCAAATTATCAGGGTGTCTTGAGCATAGGAAAACCACATGCATTGAGATACATCCAGAATTAGACTAAACACAAATTCGAGAAATAGGGACTTAAAAAAATCTAGAGGCATGCAGGTGAATGTCACCTTTACCCTATAAAATGGGTAAATCATATTTTTCAAGTTTAAAGCTCTAGAGGACCAGTTTAAAGGATATAGGCTCTTGTTTTTAAAGGAAATTAGACTGGTATTAGGGAAAGTACAGCTTGTGTGGCAAATTTGGGTCCAATTACTTAATTTTTGTGTGTTGGTTTCATTGGGTGTAAATTAGAGATAACAATAGTATTGCTCCTCAATATCTTAATACATCAAAAATAACATCTATGTAAAAGAAAACATACTTACTATGTCTCAACTTTCCTTTGATCTCAGTTGTATGCTGTAGTCTCTTCCTGGAAATATGACAGACCACAGTGTCTTCTCAAGTGAATATTAGCACCCTTCTATTTCTATTTCTATTTCTATTTCTATTTATTAGGAAGAATGTTCACTGCTTCCTCACAAATCAAACTTCTTTGTAGAGGAGAGGGGAAAAGGAGGATGGTTAAGGGGGTAAAGTCTATGTACTCCCAGTACAACAATAGTAAATAAAAAATAAATAAATGAAAAAAATAAAACATTCTGACCACTAATCCCTAGGCCTTCCTTAAATCTCTTGATTTTATTCATATTTATCATGTCTTTAGTACCAAATTCTTCATATTTGAACCAAGTCTTTCATTTACCATTCATTAGGTAAAAAGAGTCACAATAATAATAATATTTCCAGCAATTTTTATTTGTATAGTGATTTAGAATTTATAATGCATTTCAACATGTGTTGACTTATTTGGTTCTCAGAACACTCTTGATATAAAGGTATATATTAATATCTTTTAAGGGCTAAAGACATAAATAGACTTTGGAGTATGTTCCCAAATGGCAAAGTCAGAAGGAAATCTGGGTATTTTTAATCTCAGAATTCTTCTGCTGTATCACATTGCCTTTTTGCAAGAAAAAATTTTCAAGTTGATACCTGTTTGTGATTTGATCTCACAGGTACTTAACATGATAACTTTCTAATGCTTCTTCAAAAAGTTTCATGATTCTATGTACTTCATGTACACTATATTTTCCCAGTAAAAAATTTTAAAACTATGTAAAATTATTTTCCACTTGAATTATATACCATTTTCAGGGACAGTATAGAAATCTGGGAGTATGGAGAACTGGAAAAAATGATTCCAAAAAACTAATGCATTTGTTTAAAGGGACAGAGTCCCTTCTCTATTGAGAATCTTGGTTTTTGTTTTGTACTTCATAACATACATCATGATGCTGATATTTTTACCTATGTTCTCAGTCCAAATTTTTCCATTAAGAATCCACCTATACTGCTCTTCCTGGGAGCATCAATCACTTTTTCCCTCTCCCTACAAAATATGTGACACTAACATATTAATGAAATAAGTTTCCCTTCTCCTCGTCACACAGATTTTCTTCTTTCTGATTCCTGAATCAGTTTTACTTTGACTCATTCTAGTGTTACCTTTTCTGTTTTCCTTTCTCTCTTTCTCTCTCTGTCTCTGTGTGTGTGTGTGTGTGTGTGTGTGTGTGTGTGTGTGTGTGAGAGAGAGAGAGAGAGAGAGAGAGAGAGTTTTCAGTCCTTGATCTTTTTCTGCAGTGAAACTTCTTTTTGAAAATAAAAATTTGCAGCTAAATATGGACTGGTGTATGCCCACTTCTTATCTTACATGAAATCCTTGTTACTTGATTCCACTAATCACTTTTTTAATAATGTCTTCTTGTTCAGTTTTGCATTTCCTGTTTGTATTTTACCATTCTCAATACTCTTTCTTTTTCCCTTTTCTTTTCTTCCCACAGTATGTCTGGTACCCATGCATGCCAGCAGTTGTCTGCCTAGTGACACTCATTATATAGACCCTCCTGCTGCACTTGGGCTTGTCACAGATCTATGTTGGGCTTGTTTGTCTTCAATTTAGTCATCTTTCTCTTCCTTCAAAACCCAGACACAGTCCAGACTACTCTGTTTTCTCATAAGGTTACATATAGAATGAACTACAGATCATATTCCCTTAGAATTGTTTACTAAAAATGAATTTTCCACATATCCAAATGGAGCACCTAATATTCAGTATTAAACTCTGCAACTTTCTCCATACAAACTGATTCTACCTCATACAATACAATTGCTTTTAATAGCAGGGTTATTTTTCTGGAATTGTAAATTTTAAAAAGAGCTTGTTTTGATGCATTCCTTCCTCTTACCCCTCTAAATTGCCAAATCCAACCATGCATCTAATGCCTCCCTAAGCTGCACTTGAAAAGAACATCATCGCTGCAGACTGATGGCTTTCAATATCTGCAGATGGCCAAGCAGTGTGCTGTTTGGATTAAGTTCTTCTTGAGCCAAACCATGGAAGAGGTGAGAAGAAGCTACAAGGCATACAGCATAAAAAATGAAAGTGATACTTTCTCAGATTCCAGCATTTCTTTTGCTTGTCACCCCCACTGTCCAGGCTCCATTTACATTATACCTAGGTTTTTAGTGTCTTAGTAATTTAATTGAAAAAGAAAACAGCTAGCACCAAATGAAAATTGTTACAACTGCATGAGTTATGTTAACATACACTCTTTTATTTGAATATTACACCATTAGAAAGGTGGTGTTATTACTATTGACCAGATTTCAAAGAGGAGAGACTTGAGACTTGAAAGAGTTAAGTAAATGTTTCATGACAAAATAAACTAAAATCCTCAAATTCAAAATTTTGTCCTTCATCTACTCTGCTATGCTGGCTCCTAACTTGTATGTTTGAATTTGTGCCAGCCATATTTCCTCTGGGGAATGAGTCTCATTGTAAAAGTATTTTGATCACAGAATGCAAGTGACAACACAATATCTAGTAAAATTAAAACTCAGCATTGTAGGCCCTCTAAACATAAACATATTTCATCTACCCAACTTTATTTCTTTTTTTTCCCCACATATTCTTATTTCTTCTAGGCCAGCCTTTTATAATCCTCCAAGGTCTCCCAGTTCTGTGCTTTGTTATTTCCTTCTTATTTTAATCCTCCTCATCATGTAAATGATATTTCAAATTTTATCTTCTCTGTGAAGTCATTTTTGAACACATTTATCTATCTAAATGTCCAACTTCCTGTATGTGTGTAAAACATATTCTAAAATGGAGAAGCAAGTCACATGTCCAAATTTTCATCCTTAATTTTTTTCTTTTTTGCTTTTGTGAGACAGGGTCTTCCTATATAGCCGAGGCTGTCCTAGGTTTTGCAATTCTCCTGCTCAACCTCTCCAGTGCTTGGATGTGCCACAGTGCCAAGGTTTTTCTCTGTGATTTTCATAGAAAATACTGCCAAGACATGTGACATTAAACTCTATACACAACATGCCACATTTATGAAAAGAATAAAATTCTATGAGGTGGTGATTATCTTAGAAAATCTGTATGCCATTGTGAGCATGGTATGCTCACTGTGATCCTTTTCTTGAGTAAATTCTTAGTTTTTATAGTCTTTTATGTTTGATGTCTTATCTTTCCAGCTCTCTCGTGAGCTGTTTGAAAGGACTACCATGTGCATCTTTGATTCTCTGCAAAGCAAAGATCATTGTTGAGCTGATAATATATTTAAGGCTGAAAACTAGGCAGAGATATCTAAAAAAAGAGACTACTAATTCCAAAAGATGAATGCTTCCTTATAATATATCAGCATTCTATGTCTTATTCCTAAGCTATTCTAGAGAAGAAGCCCGCTAAACCAGAGGTGGTGAAAAATCAGTAAAAACTGGTGTAGTGTAAAAAGTGATAAATATTGTATTTCCTTTCCCAGTATATTTGCAACCAAGTTCTCATGTGCTCATGTGATTCTTTAATCAAAGAGCTTTATATGAATCTTCTATTTCTTTTTTGATGGTTTTCAAATTTAATAGGAAAAAACCCCACATCTAAGCAGATTCTCACAGATTACTTACCAGACCAAAGGCCCTGTTTATCTGTATTCATGCAGCCTGTTATTCTCCCAGGACCCTTCCTGGGATCTCAGCTGAAGCATGTCTTTATGGCAACTTAGAAAGATCCCTCTCTTAAGAAAGACAGGGAGCACTTCACTGCAGTCACTAACTGAGCCATTTAGAAGGATTTACATATGATGCAGAAGCAAAACATGATTTAGCAGTGCAGACTGTGTAGTTAAAAGTAACATGGAAAAGGGACTGATGCACATATGGACATGTTGGATGCTAACAATAATTCACATCATAATAAACTGAAGTATCCACGTAGGAGAGAAATGAGATACTTGAATTTCCATGAAGGAAGGAGACGTTCATGAAAAGCCAAGATAGAAACAAAGTCTGTCATTTTTCCAGATACCTAGGAATGAACTTTTTAAAAAAGACTCATTGCTAAAATGTGAAGCACTGCTAGTGATAAGAAGTTACACTGAAAAGAAGACAAAATATAACTCTTAAATATTAATATCATTTTTAAATGCCCTCTTATTTTCAAATTCAGCCATAAAATATACTAAAAATGGTGCTCTGTTATTATTGTTGTGCTGGGAGTACATTGTTGAATTTACAAAATTTCTTACAATGTATCAACTATGTCATAGTTGAATTCACCGCTTCCACCAGTCCCCTTTATCCCCCTTCCTTGCATTCCTGGAATAATTTCAACTAGTCTAGTTTTTCCACTTACACACATGCATACACAGTATTTGCACTATATTCACACTCCCATACCTGTTCCTCACTGCCTCCCCCTCCCACTGAAAGGAGCACTGATACCACTCCTCTCCAGGCAGGACCTGTTCTGCCTTCCTGCTCTCTGATTTTATTAAAAAAAAATGACATTTTTGTTTCTTTAAGATAGCTATACAGGGAGTTTCCTTGTGATATTTCCCTGCATACATGTATTATAAGTAGAATTGGTATATCTCCTCCATTTTTTTACTTAGTCCCCTTCTTATGGTGATTTCAACAGGTTTAAAATTTCCATAGTTACTCTTGTACTGGAAGTACATCAACCATATTCACCTTCTTAACTTCCTTCTTTTACCCTCCCACTCTCCTATGTGACCTCCTCTTAGTGTGATCTGTTTTCCATAATATTATTGC
Source organism: Castor canadensis (assembly GCF_047511655.1). Lineage (NCBI taxonomy): Eukaryota > Metazoa > Chordata > Mammalia > Rodentia > Castoridae > Castor > Castor canadensis. Next base: position 93,073,203 of record NC_133390.1, on the reverse strand, counting down.
ATTTGTATTAGGTCAATACTCCATAAAGGAGAGAAAACATGCAGCTTTTGGCCTTCTGAACCTGGCTAACTTCACTTAAGATGATGTTCTCCAATTCCACCCATTTACCTGAAAATGACAAAATTTCATTCTTCTTTATGGCTGAAGAAAATTCCATTGTATGTAAATACCACATTTTCTTAACCCATTCATCAGTAGTGGGGCATCTTGGCTGTTTCCATAGCTTAGTTATTATTAATAATGCTGCAATAAACATGGGTGGGCAGGTGCCTTTTTTGTAACCTGGCTCACATTTCTTCAAATATATCCCTAGGAGTGGTATTGTTGGATCATATGGCAGATCTATTTTAAGTTTTTTGAGGCTCCTCCATACTGTTTTCCACAGTGGTTGTACTAATTCACAGTCTCACCAACAGTATATGAGGTTTCCTTTTTCTCCATATCCTCACCAATATTTGTTGTATTTGTGTTCTTAATAGTAGGCATTCTAACAGCAATGAGGTAGAATCTTAATGTGACTTTGATTTGCATTTCCTTTATGGCCAGGAATGGTGAGCATTGTTTCGTGTGTTTTTTAGCCATTTGGACTTCTTTGAAAAAGCTCTATTCAGTTCATTTGCCCATTTCTTCATTGGGTCATTGATTTTGGGGGAAGTTTAAGTTTTTGATCTCCCTGTATATTCTGGTTATTAATCTTTTGTCAGATGTATAGCTGGCAAATTTTCTCCCATTCTGTGGGCAGCCTCTTCAATTTGGTGACCATTTCTTTTGTTGTACAGAAGCTTTTTAATTTCATGTAGTCCCATTTGTCAATCTTTTAGTTTCTGAGCCATTTGAGTTCTATTAAGGAAGTCATTGTCTAGCCCTATTTGTTCCTGAATAGCCTTTGCTCTTTCCTTCACTAACTTCAAAGTTTCAGGTCTTAAATGAAGGTCCTTTATCTACTTTGAGTTGGTACTTGTACATGGGGAAAGGCATGGACCTAGTTTCATTTTTCTGCAGGCAGATATCCAGTTTTCCCAGCAACATTTGTTGAAGAGGCTGTCTTTTCTCCATTGCATGTTTTTGTCACTTTTGTAAAATAATTAGGAGGGCATAGCTGCGTGGATTCATTTCTTGGACCTCTATTCTGTTCTGCTGGTTTTCACATCTGTTAAAAATGGTTTTCTGATAAAACATATTGATGTGAGGTTACAGTGGAGAAGGAATGGAGAGAATTGCTTGTAATATGTCTTCTTTTTCTACTAAGAGGAAAAAATTAAAATTTTATCATTTTCCAAGTCACTCAATGAAATGGAATTTTTATTGTCAGCATTATTGTGAAGGATGACACAGACATTTTATGAGAATTATTCGTGAACTTATGTCCAGATTTCAGTAGCTATAAATAAGGCATACTTTTTAGCCTAACTGTAAAGCTTATATCTCAATAAATAATCAGCAAAATCTCTAGTGGTTTCATTTCATTCAATTTTTAGCATGAAGCAAAATCCTAATCCACAGATGTTAACAAATGGGAACAAGTTTTGAAATCACTAAGTCTTAATGACACATTGAAAAAAGTTAGACCCAGAAATTTTACCTAAGGAAAACTAAATATGAAGACTCAGAAAATATAGTTTACTTACGTAAGGACACAGAGATGATAGAATGAGGGTGATGGCAACTCAGATAAGACAAGAACCAAGGACTCTCCACCATGCTGCTCTCATATTTGCCAGTGAGAAACAAAGGCAGCCCAGACACCTGAGAACTAATCAAGCACTCACAGCTGGGTCTGGGTCTTTTATTGAGCACAACTTCATAGCGTCATCCACATCAGAAAAAGCTACTCTGTGACACTGATGAGAATTAATAAAAACAGACCATTCCAGGTCATGGTTCAACACATATAATATAATCAAAGATCAAACAATCCTAAACCTGACTAATACTAGTGCCTCCTGCATCCTTGCCAATTGCATCTAAAGCCTTCTTAATTTAACCCTCCTGCCTTATAAATAATAAGATATCCATTATAGAACTTTTCCCACTTCCTGTCTGGAGCAAAGTTCTGCTTTCTTCAGTCCCCACAAAGTCACTTAACACAAACTCACAAACTCAAATCCTATATTTGTAGGATTTCTTTCTAACAACCTCTGACTAAGACACTTTCCAATTGAATCTTTTCTACCTTATTTAAATTTATTTATTGAAATAAATTTATTCAATTATAGGTATATTCCTAGTGGGTCTTTGTTAGAGGTAATGATATTAAAATATCTACTGAAAAACAAAACAAATAATTTATGCTGGACCATATCTTAAAGGCATTTTAACTGTTGTATGAGTGGTACATGTTTATAGTTTGCTAATCATCAATGCTAATATCTGAGTGCAGTATTCTTATACTTAATTAAACTTAGCATGGATAACTTGCTACAAAATAGGATATGAACACCTCCCTGTCTAACCAAATTATTATATGTTTTCTGTGACTTTCCTTGATACTTTTTATTAGAGAAGAAATGAACTCTTGGACTTCCATCTCCAGACAAGACCAAGTATTAACCTTGACTTGAAGCAAAGAGTTTAAAAAATACTGACAGACAAATATAAATATAAAAGCTCTCAAAGTATTAAACATAGGACAAAAAAGGACAGGGATCCCTAAGCGATGGGAATGAGAAGGTAAATGTAACAATTATCCCAGCTGGAAATATTCTAAGCCACAGTGCTGGGTGGCTGGGGGGTGGTAGCTTTTCAGCACTAGTTATGACATATGTATGAGGTAGCTGCCTAAAGCCAGACAAAGAACAGAAGGCCAGATAACACCTATCTACAAAAGACCAAATAAAAGCTTCCCAACTCATCAGGTATTCACTAGGAAAGCCACTGGCAAATGTTTCTTAAAGAAATGTTTCTTAAAGAAAAGGCTTTGTGGTCACATGGCTTTTGTTACAACTGCTCCACTCTGAGAATGCTTATGTGTCAAGAAACTATATACTGAAAGAATTTCAAAACTTCAAGTTGCAGGTGGCTTATCCTAGGTTTATGTATTAAGAAGAGTCTTGTCTTTGTATTGGGAAAATATTGAGCCTGGACTAAATACTACTCTGGTCCCAGCTGCAAAGTACAAAATCAAGACCTAAAAGGTTAAGACCGAAAATCAGTCAGGACCTAAACTAATTATAATTAACCATTTCCCAGAACAGACCTCATGAATATTATTATGGATATAATATTAGCATTCAAAAAGACACAATTTATAAGAAAAAAATTGTCAGCAATGCAAAAATGTGAAAAATAAGCCTTACAATGAAAAAAAGGAAAATCACTGAGTTTAAGTTAATTGAAACACCCAGAAGTGACACAAATGACAGAATTACCAGGAAAATGACATTAAGTGAATTACTAAAATTGTATTACATATACTTGTAAGCTGGAGGAAAGAAGTTGAAAAAAGAAAGATTCAGATTAAACTTTTAAAGATGAAAAGTGTAGTGTTTGAGATGAGAAATACATGGGAAGTGATTAACTTCAGATTAGACATTACAGGACAAAAGAATAATTAATTTGAATACATAGTCCACAGCATCCAAAATGAAACACAAAGAAAAGATGGAGAAAAAAATGAAGTGCATATCAGTGAACTGTGGGGCAACTCAAGTAGCTAAATATGTAATGTAATTAAAGTCCTTAATGAAGAGGAAAAAAGGGGGAAGGAAAAATGTCTGAACATAGGAATGAAATTTTTCCAATTTGTTAAAAACTATAAACCCACCTATCTAAGAAGTTTGATGAAACTCAAACATAAGAAATATGAGAAAACTACATCAATTTGCATGTAGTAATCAAATTCCTTTAAACCAGTAATTAAGAAAAAAAATTATAGCACCTGGAGGAGGACGTAGGTTAAACTACACAAAGAGGAGAAAAATAAGTGTAGCATGAGATTTTATCTCGAAATACTGCAAGTATTTTTAAGCATAACAAAAACCAAAAGGATGAAGAAAAGAAGCAACAAAACATCTTAAAATAGAATTCTTTATCTACCCCCCCAAAAAAATTCACTAAAAATAAGATTTTTGAAAGACATTCAAAAAGTGTAAGGATTCATTACCAGTAGCCATATATTACAAAAAAAATCACAAAGACTATCCCTTAAGCACAAAGAAATATGCACCACATTGGAAACTGGCACCAAATACAAAAATGGAGGCAGGGGGACATGTCTCTGTGATGAAGTACTAGTGTGTGTGAACCTCTGAGTTGGATTTTTCAGAACTGTTGGGTCAAAAAAGGAAAGAAAGAAAGGGAAAATATCAAAACTAGATATCCTATGGATATATATGAAATATACTTACTTTTATCCTTTTAAATATAGTCAACTATTTAAAGGCAAATAACAGCCACAAAAATCCCAATGTATTGTGGGCTTTCATATATGTAGAAGTAAACTGTATGACCATAACAGTACAAAGGTTGGCACAGGGTTCATGGAGGTCATCTGCTGTGAGGTTTTCATACTATTCATGCAATAGTGTATAACTTGAAAGTTGACTTTGGTGTGTTAAAGATCTACACTGTAAACACTAATGCAACAAATGGCTGGTAAGGATGTGGAGAATATGTATCCTTCACATAACGCATGTGGGGAGTTTAATTGTATAGCCATTCTGGAAAGCAGTTATATAGCTTCTTCAGCATTTTTTTCAAAAACAAGACCCACAACTAACACATGACCCAGAAATTATACCACAAAAAACGTGAAAATTTCTGTATTAAAATTTCTTTTTACAGATATGTTTTGTCTCAAAAATTCACACAAGTGTTTACAGCAGCATTTTTTTAAGTTAATGTAATATTTTCTTTTTTTATTGTTTTATTATTCATATCTGCATACATGGCTTGGGTCATTTCTCCCCCCTGCCCCCACCCCCTCCCTTACCACCCACTCAGCTCCCTCCCTCTCCCCTCCACCCCCTCTCTACCCGGCAGAAACTATTTTGCCTTTATCTCTAATTTTGTTGAAGAGAGAGTATAAGCAATAATAGGAAGGAACAAGGGTTTTTGCTGGTTGAGATAAGGATAGCTATACAGGGAGTTGACTCACATTAATTTCCTGTGCGTGTGTGTTACCTTCTAGGTTAATTCTTTTTGATCTAACCTTTTCTCTAGTTCCTGGTCCCCTTTTCCTATTGGCCTCAGTTGCTTTTAAGGTATCTGCTTTAGTTTCTCTGCATTAAGGTAGCTAATTTTTTAGGTGTCTTACCTATCCTCACCCCTCCCTTGTATGCTAAAGCTTTTATCATGTGCTCAAAGTCCAATCCCATTGTTCTGTTTGCCCTTGATCTAATGTCCACTTATGAGGGAGAACATATGATTTTTGGTCTTTTGGGCCAGGCTAACCTCACTCAGAATGATGTTCTCCAATTCCATCCATTTACCGGTGAATGATAACATTTCGTTCTTCTTCATGGCTGCATAAAATTCCATTGTGTATAGATACCACATTTTCTTAATCCATTCATCAGTGGTGGGGCATCTTGGCTGTTTCCATAACTTGGCTATTGTGAATAGTGCCACAATAAACATGGGTGTGCAGGTGCCTCTGGAGTAACTTGTGTCACAGTCTTTTGGGTATATCCCCAAGAGTGGTATTGCTGGATCAAATGGTAGATCAATGTTTAGCTTTCTAAGTAGCCTCCAAATTTTTTTCCAGAGTGGCTGTACTAGTTTACATTCCCACCAACAGTTTAAGAGGGTTCCTTTTCCCCCACATCCTTGCCAACACTTGTTGGTGGTGGTATTACAGCAGCATTATTTTTAACAAACTGGAAACAATCCATATTTCTCTCAATAGGTAAATGATCAAACAAATTTTGATACATGTACCCATGTAATATTAACCAGCAACATAAAAAAGAAACCTCAGGCCAGGTACAGTGGCTCATGTCTATATTCCCAGATACTTAAGAAGCAGAAATCATGACAATAGCAATTTGAAGCCAGTTCAGAAAAAAAGGTAGTTAAGATCTCTCTCTCAACTAATAAGCTCAACATAATGGCACATACCTGTATTCCCAGCTATGTCAGAGGCATCAGTAGGAGGATTGAGGCCCAAGGATAACCCAGGCAAAACTATGAAACTCTAACTGAAAAAATAATAAGCAAAAAGGGGTGGAGGCATGACTGAAGTGATAGAGTGCTTGGGTACCATATGCAAGGCCCTCTGTTCAAATCCAGTATGAATACAGCCAGAAAAATAGAAAGAAGCAAACTATTGCTTCATAAAGCAACTGAGATGATTCTCAAGGTAATTATGCTGGAAGAAGAACAGGTAACTAAAAAGGTTACTACTGTATAATTTATGTGTATATTTGAAATTACAAAGTATCGACATGGAGGAAAAGTAGTAGCTTCCAAGCAACAGGAACGGAGGGAGACAAGGAGGTAGCAGTACCCATAAAAGGATTATACATATGATCCTTATGGTGGAACTGTTCTTCATTGTCACTGTGATGATGGTCCAGCAAATCTACACATCATGTAAGATTGAACAGAACTGAACATGTGCAATGCATAGATGAGTACATATAAAAACTGAGGAACTCTAAAAGGATGGACAAATGGGACTACCTGAAATTAATAAGCTTCTGCACAATAAAAGAAATGGTCTCTAAATTGAAGAGACTACCCAGAGTGGGAGAAAACCACTAGCTATACATCAGCTATACATGAGACAAAGGACTGATAACCAGAATATATGGGAGCTCAAAAAACTAAACTCCCCCCAAATCAATGAACCAATAAAGAAGTGGGCAACTGAACTAAACAGAACTTTTTCAAAGAAAGAAGTCCAAATGGACAAAAAACATGAAAAAATGCTTACCATCTTTGGCCATAAAGGAAATGCAAATCAAAACCACACTCAGATTCCATCTCACTCCTCTTAGAATAGCCATCATCAAAAACACCACCAATAACAAATGTTGGCGAGAATGCAGGGGGAAAGAAACCCTCATACACAGCTGGTGGGAATGCAAGCTGCACAACCTCTTTGGAAAACAGTATGGAGACGTCTTAAAAAACTAAACATAGATCTGCCATATGATCCAGCAATCCCACTCCTAGGGATATACCCAAAGGAATGCAATTCAGGTTATTACAAAGGCACCTGCACACCCATGTTTATTGCAGCACTATTCACAATAGCCAAGTTATGGAAACAGCCAAGATGCCCCACCACTGATGAATGGATTAAGAAAATGTGGTATCTATACACAATGGAATTTTACTCAGCCACAAGAAGGATGAAATTTTGCATTTGCAAGTAAATGGATGGAACTGGAGAACATCATCTTAAGTGAAGTTAGCCAGGCTTAGAAGGCCAAGAATCACATGTTCTCCCTCATATGCTGATTATAGACTTCAAACAAAGGCAGTAATATTATTGGACATGGGTCGCACACTAAGGGGAGAATGTTCAAGGGAGGAATAGGGAAAGAAAAGGAAACCTAAAACTTGAATGTGGTTGATGTGCTTACTGTATGGGAGCAAATACAGTAATCTTAAACTGGCAGAGGCCACTGTGGGAAGGGGAATAGAAAGTAGTGAAGAGGTCTGGTAGAGATGAACCAATGTGGGTTGCAATACACATGTGCATGGAAGCAATGCTAAGAATCTCTCTGTAGAGCTATCTTTATCTCAAACTAGCAACAATGCAATGTTTTTCTTATCTCTTGTATTGGAGAACAAAATTGGAGAACAAGAGGTCAGAACAGGTTCTGCCTGGAAATGTGGGAGGAAGGTCGCCCAAATAATGTATACACATGTAAATAAATGTAAAAATGATAAAATAAAATTAAAAAAATGATTAACTCTAAATAATGTAAGTATTTCTATCAAATTGTATATTATGACTATGAACTGTGTGCATGCAACGTGACATCTTTGGGGAAACTGGGTGCACTGGTTGGTATACAATATTTCTCTGTAAGTTTTCTCATAAGTCTATGGAAATACATAGATTTCTCTCAAAGTAAAAGGCAAAAAGATGGAGAGAAGTTTAAGTAAATTTCAAAGAAATGAATACTATCCAAGGGTCAATTCATCAGCATAGCAAAGTTAAGTTTTGCATACCTACAAATGAAGCTTTACACTTCAGGGGTCAGAAACCAATAGAAGTACAAGGAGAAATAGACAAACCCACAATTTTAGTTGGGAAATTCAATACTTTCCTGTCAATTGAAAAAATAAGTAGAAAGGAAATCATTATGGGTGAAAGAGACTTGAACAGCTTTTTCCTAATTGACTTTTATAAAACTCCTTATTACAAAAGAACAGAACACATTCTTTGAAAGCAGTGTGTGGCAAACATTTTTGCATGTAATGGACCAAAAGTGAAATATTTTAGTTTTGCAGGCCAAATATCCTCTATGACAACTAGTCCATTCTGCCTTTGTAGTACAGAAACAGTCATAAGTAATATATAAATGAGAGTCTGCATCTCAATAAAACTTTTATTTAAAAAAATACACTGTAGGGGCCAAGCATGGTGGCTCATGCTTATAATCCCAGTTATTTGGGAAACAGGTCAGGAGGATTATAATTCAAGACAAGCCTGGGCAAAATGTTAGCAAGACCTGATCTCAATCAGTAAGCAGTGTGCTGTAGCATGCACCTGTTTTACCAGTGGCTGGGAGGCATTGGTATAAAAATTGTAGATCAAGGCCAGCCCAAGGCAAAAATGCAACACTGTATCCAAGAAATAATTAAAGCAAAAAGCACTGGGCATGTGGCTCAAGTGGTAGAGAGCTTGAGGCTCTGGGTTCACACACATACACATTGTAAGCCACACAGGGAACATGAGTTATAATTTTCTTGTCACTTGTTTCAAAGTGTAGATGGAAATTTAACAAGTAAATTTATAATCTGCCTCAAATCTAAATAAACTTAGAGATAAAAGCGTACTAAGTATGTTGTCTAAGCACTATGAAATTAAGCTAGAAATCAATAAGGAAAGGGATAAGACAAATGTCCACACGCTAGAAAACGAAACCGCATGTTACTAAATAATCCATGTATGGGGCAGAAATAAGAAGACAAATTTAAAAATATCTCAAATTATGTGAAAGTAAAAACAAAATATATTAAAACCTTGAAGAGGAAAGTAGAGCTGTGCTTAAATGAAAATGTATATTTAGAAGCTCTTATGTTAAAATGAAGAAAAATCCCCCAAACAATTATCAGAGACACAAAGTTTTATTCTAGACTCAGAATAGTGATTTAAGTTTAAAGGTCATGTGATCTCTGCCAGAATACTCAGTCTCATATATAGTAAGAAAGCATACAGAGACTCCAGCTAAACAAATGGGTGTGACTACATTCCACCAAAAGTTATTACGGATGTAGGTGGCTCAGCTATAGGCCATGGCTTGCCACCAATTGATCGTGGTGAATCTTTAAATCTTTAAATTGAATCTTAAAAAAAAAGAAACTAAGAAATGACAGTAAAGCAAACCCAAAGAAAGGATAAGGAAACAAGAAAATACAATGGCAATTATCAATGAAATAATTAGGAAAAGAGCAGAGGAAACTAATAAAAGGGGTAAGATGACAAAAAGAGCCCATGGATTTAAAATAAAAAGTAACTATTATAAAAACAGTATGCTACTAAATTTGATAATTTAGATAAAATGAACAAGTATCTAGAAAGATTAATTACTGTAATACCTATCAGAATGAGACTACAAAGAAAACTTTAAGTTCTGGTAGCTACTCTGGTGAATTCTACCAAGTACTTAAGGAATAAATGTTACAAATTTTATATACACTGCTTAATAAATTTTCCTGATCACGTCTCAATTCATTTTATAAGACCAGAGTTCCCCCAATGCCAAAACCAGATAAGAGAAAACAAACTATAGGACAATATTTCTCCTGTACGTAGAAGAAAACATTCTCAACAAATTCAGTTAAGCAATATGATACAAAAACAATAAATTGTAATCATAGGGAGTTTATCTATGAAATGCAATCAGTCTAATTCACCATATCAATAAACTGAAATAGGTAAGTCTCATGGCCAACACTTGTAATAAAAAGCATTTGAAAAATGTGTATCTTTGTGGTTAAAAAGTCTTAAGAAATCCATGGTCAAAAATTACCTTCTAGAGCCTTATAAATAAAAGTGTTAACATTATATATTATAAATTTTAAAAATCACATTTCTCCTAAGATCATAATTAGGGAAAAACTCCTCCTCTCATCAATTCTATGTAATTTTGTAATGGGATTGACTGCTAGACTGTGTGAGAATGCAAGAAATAGAAATAAAATACCCTCTGTGAATATGGAGAAGTAGAGTCTTCTTTCTAAAGAACTACTTTAAAATTATAGCTACAAACCTGGTTCCAGTAGCTCATGTCTGTAATCCTAGTTAATCTGGAGGCTGATATCAGGAGGATTATGGTTTGAGATCAGCCTGTGCAAACAATTTATGAGACCCCATCTCAATCAATAGCTGTGCTCAGTGGTATGTGCCTGTCATCCCAAGCTAATGGGAGGCTGAGACAGGGAAAATCTGGATACCAGGTCAGCCAGGGCAAAAAAGCTGGTGAGACCACATCTCAATGGAACAAATCTGGATGTGGTGATTCATGCCTGTCATCTCAGGTACAGTAGGAAGGATAAGATAGGAGGATCTTGGTCCAGGACTGCCTGGGCAAAAAAGTGAGATGTTATCTCCAAATTAACCACAGCAGAAAAGGCTAGAGATGTGTCTCGAGCAGGAGAGGCCTATCTAGCAAGTGTGAAGCCCAGAGTTCAAACCCCAGTACCACCAAAAAAGATTATAGTTACAAAAAAATTCCAATAGATGTGTTTATCAAGTTTAGAGGATGTATTTGTTAATACACACAACTCAATTGCCTTTCAATATATTATTAGCAAACAATCAGAAAATTGTTTACACAAACATGATAAACTATTTATAAATAAATTTAATAGTATTTCCAAGACCTGTGCTGTAAGAATTACAAAATATTGTTTGGTGAAATTAATAAGTACTCCCAAGATAGAAAGTTGTACTTTGCTCATTAATCAGAAGATTCGGTATTGTTAAGATATCAGTTCTCTCAGTAGATTCAGTCGACTTCTAATCAAAATCACTAATGTATGAAAATAGAATGATGAAACCCATTCGAGATTGCTTAAAAAGGAGGAGGAAAGGATAAGAAAGAGTAACAGAGAGGGTGAATTTGATCAGAGTGCATAATATGCATGTATGGAAATATCACAGTGAAAACCCTTCACATGGTCAGTATAAACTAATTAAATAATAAATTAGAAAAAACTTCAAAAATTATTACTTAAAGTAGTTGGTAATATTACCCTTACTCACTTTCACACTGTCAACAATTCTAATTTCCAAATTCTTCAAATAAAACTTTTGATGAATTTTTAAAAATTGTATGGAAATGTAAAAAAGCTAGCTAAACAATCCTGGGGAAGATAAATGTGGGAAGGCTTACAATGCTTAAGTTCATAACCCATTATAAATTTGAAATGAGCATTAAGGTGTCATATTGATGTAATTATTTTGACATGTAGATCTAAAAATAGTACACACACCCATATATGGTCAATTGGATTTAAGAAAGAAACATTGTAAATTAATGAACAGCTTATAATCTGTATAAAACACATAAGACAGTGTTTCTCACGTAAGTGGAAGGCCCTATTATAATGTAATTGTTTATAGCTTCACAATGGTGTTTATAGCTTCTGCTCTTGAACCAGCACATCTGTGCTCTGTGTTTGAATACTGGATCCGTGGCTCTGGTAGGTAATCTAGCCACAATTTTCTCATTGTTAGATGAAATTAATGATAGTGGTAAGTACTGCAAAAGTGTTTAAGACTAATTGAGTTAACACATATATAAGGTGCACGGGTCAAAAATAGCTGGGCTATTGTAAGCATTCAATAACTGTTAGGTATTGTTTTCAGGGTAACCTGTTTAATAGAAATTCAAGTCTGATGCCGCTGGTTTACATGTTAATTGAAGAAACAGAAAAATATTCATGGTGGATTTGGTAAGATATATACACGCAAAATAAGAAATTTGGTTACTATAAGACTATAGCACTTTGATAAAATTAATCAGTTTAAAAAGAAAATCTTTGTGAACTTTTGACACATCAATAATGTTTGCAAAAGTAAATTATAAATTCAAAATGAATGCAGAATACATAATGCCTTTCAGTTTCTTTTTATCCTTTCTCTCACACATAGACAGACCTGAATGTACTAATTAAAGTGCATTCATTTTTTCTTATAACTAAGCTCTTCAAAATTCATCTATAACCCAGAGTAATTAAAACAGAATATTTACATAAATGGAACTGTACCTCTCAACTTTATAAGCCACCAATTAATTAGTGCTAGAGGCAAGATTCCTGCTCTTGTTGATCCAAAGAACTGTGTATTACTTATGCCTATTTAATAACTCATATTGTGAGGAAGGTGAAGCAAGCATATGGTAATATATATCTATCACATACAAGAAACATGGAAACAAAACACAATTTTATTAAACTTCTTATTTTCATTTATGACAAAGATGGTACCAATGGTTTTCTATCACAAAAGTTATGCCCATTAAACAAGTGGGCAAATGTGTGTATTATTTTTCTTCTTTTACAGTTCGGACATGTTATCCTTAATGCACATTCATTTATCTATTGTTTCAATCTTATTGGTAGCATTATTTTCCTAGTATCCTTTTGATAAGTTTATATACTGTTATGTTTTATCACCTTATGATTGAAAAGGAATGATTTCTGTGTTGAACAAGGGATTCCCAGGCAGGAGGAATATCCCTCCAACACCATTTCATTTGTCCATAATAAAGATCTAGGAATCACATGGTATAGTGGTTCAAATATTTAATACCAGTTAATTGGGAGGCAGAGATCTGGAGGATCATGGTTTGAACAAGCCATGGCAAAAAATTAGAGAGATCCCATCTCAATGACAACAGCCAAAAAGCTAGGTATCCCTAGCTTTTTTGAGTCTAAGGTGCTCTGTTTTGAAGGTGACATTGCCACAAAAGAATTGATGTCACATTCTTGGTTTCCAAGTTCAAAATTATTATGAAACAAGACAAATGTATTACTTTTTGATAGTTTTCCCACATCCCTTTTGACTTGTTCTCCAGTGTTAGAAAGGAAATATGAACTGGAAAAAACTGTCAAGATAATTGATACATGATAAGATGTATGTCCTGCCTTACATTTTAACTTCAACTTGTAGGGAATGGTGATAGGACCCCATAAAATGTATGTGGATAGAGAACAAGAATCTTTGAAGGAATTTCCTTCACCTAACAGGAGAGGGATGTTACAGGTTAGATAAATGTTCATGTGCCCAGGGCCTGAACCAGCCACAAAGGGCAACCTTGAAGACCATTCTGACATTTACTGCCCTTGAGAAGGTCATAAAACACTGCTGAGACAGAAAAAGACTCAGAAAAAGTTCTGTGCCTTTGACAAGGGCATATGGCTACAGAAGGAACATTCTTCCATATGGTCAGAGACCAGGGAGGAATATAGGCACTTCAGAGGATGCCACTGCAGAGAGAACAAGGCGATAGCCCAGATTTATACATCTTAGTGGATGCCAACCTGGAAAAACTACAGACCATAAGCTGTTATTTAACTCACTTGGAATTATAATGCCTCATAACTCCCACACCCACCCTGAAAATACACAATTCCACTGCCACCATTGCTTAGATAAATCCCACGGAGTAGGAAAGGATATTAGTGTGAACACAATACTGAACGGACTGAATTTACATAGAATTTAGCGTTTTGCTCTTTTCATTTGAAATGTCAGAATAAAACTCAGCTGATGTTCAATTAGAGAAAAATAAGTATTGTATGCCTGTGTTTATGGTCAGAAACCCCAGCTCTACTCCATAGCTTTTATAATACAGAGCCATGTTGGCATCTCAGTCCCACAATTATTGAATGGTAATCTTAGGACGATTATGTCATCCAGGGCTCTGCTCACATGCCAGTTTCTGAAAGTCTCCATTTTATGTCTCTATAGTTTCTTCTGTCACTATCACTTTTCTGTTTATTTTTTTCTTCAAAACCCTTACAATATGTGATGCTATAGCTCTATTTGTCTGGATACTGTCAGTTTCCTCTGCAGAAACAGACTTTAGGAAAACATCAACTTTGTGTTGTAACACACTGTGATAGTCCCAGTGGTTCCTGGTACAGAAAAGGCCAGCAATAAATATATGTAGAGTAATATATATATGTATATATATATATATAATTATTATGATATATATATATATACTGTATTTTTAGAGTCTTTATTGAACATATATTTATTGACTATATAGAAAATACATATTTATACATGAAACCTAACTAAACAGTATGCATATGATAGTGCAGTAAGTGTTAGCTACGCATTTTTTTTAAATCTTGTTTCCCTTTCCAAGTGATCTATGAAAAAATTACAGGTCATGTCTCAATGATCCTGCAGTGGAGAATTTATGACACCTGCCAGGAGAGACAGATTCATGCTTTTGTCTCTACAGTCATAAAAGTGAAGAAAGGGCTTGATGAGATCATCTCAGAAGCAAAACATTTCTATTTTATAATTATACCTAATTTAATCTCGACCCTGCATACAAGACCATCTATTTGAAGTTGTTTCATTATTGATTAATGCATCCTATTTTTCAGAGAATAAGAAAAAGCAGAGTCTCAAATATTTTTAAGTTTTAATTCACACTGGATTTTTTTTAATCTCACAAGAAGATATCTCAGTTAACTATAATTATACATTTTGCATTATGACCTATCATTTTCACTCTCTGTCTGCCTATCTATCTTTCTCTCTGTCCATACCCTTTTATCCCTATTCTGTACTCCCATTCTACTCAACAAAGTATTTAATGTATATGACCTTATGGCTTTTTAAAATATGTGCATTAATTAATATGTTGAATTGATGCTTTTTAATCAATTTATATGATATTTTATTATACATATAAATCTCTCCTTTTTTTCATTCAGCTGTATGCTCTTATGACCTGACCTGTTGCTATGTTCACATTTTGCCACAACTTAGTACTGCATAGTACTCCATTCATTTTTATTGTGACTACCACACCTTTTCTATCTGGTTTCTGTAAATAATAATTTGCAGTACTAGAGAAAATCACAAACCAAAAAAGGTTCTACTTAAAACCTAGTGCTTTCTCATGAAATGTATTATTTAAGGAAGTTGCAAACAATGTTTGTATTGTAACTTCTGTCTTTGGCCAAATCTGGTTTATAATAATTTACAATCTACTCAAATACCTAGCTGGTTCTAAGTTAAATAAGAAATGTGATTAATTATTTTTTCATATTGGTTGGGCAAATTCAAATACTCAGGTGTCTGTATGTACACGCGTTCCAATCTCTTTTCCAAAGGACAAAAGGCCCCAGAGAGGCTTCCTCCTGCTGTGAAGGACAAAAACTCAAGATAGTGTACTCTGACATAAAGTGTATTGCTTTGCAAATCTCTAAAATGTCACTTCATGGATAGCCTGCTGGGCTCAGCTCAGAGCCACGGTGCCAAGACTGCTAATAAAAAAGAATAAAGGTTAATGAAGGCATTGGGTTATTTATTATCTTGAATAAAATAGCCTAGGTTTTATCAGGCTGATCTGTTCAAAGCATAAGGTCTTGCCTTTTATTTTTAACATTGTTTTATTTTTTTCTTCAGGCTTTGAATTTTAATGCTTTTGCTTGGGTACAGTCTTCTCCTATTCATTCAATATGCAATTATATTAAAACAGAATGGAGATATCATATGGAGCTGTTGAAATATGATGCCTGATATACATGAAAAATAAAATAATAAATCCTTCAGGAAACTCACTTTGCAATTCAGTAAGGGGAATCTTGCACATTAAGCACATCTTTTGTTGCTCATGAGCAATTTGCTGAAGAAAGGAAGTCCAAACATTTAATTTTGGCATAATGACATACAGGTAAACTGACCCTTTATAAAAGAGATAGTATACAATTGTCACACACTTCAGATTTAAGTTTAGATACTTCAGATTCACTTAAATGGAAGCAAACTGTGCAACAAAACTAGTCTTTCTATCAAAGAATGAAAAGAACCAGAATTAAGTCACATTGTATAGCCAGGATCTATCTCATCTTAAGGAGTTCTAGTCTGTTGAAAGCACATGTGCTACTCAGCCCTCTGCTGGTAATTCCAAGATAATCAAATGTGAGGTATAGAAAATAGTTGATTTTTGCACTCTAATCCAGAATCAGAATTTCCTAACTTTAAAATATACATTCTTTGGAACATTATCTTTGCCATGCAAAGTCTGTAGCTCTAACACTTTAGGTTTATCCCCAAATAAATACCAAATATGAAGGTACCTTTTAAATGGCCACTAACCATCCCTAAATTGTTCACCCTATGATACTATATTAAATATAGGCAAATCCTAATGAATAAATTCAGCACTTTTCCATTTATATTACTTTTCAAATTCCAGATGCGTTTTAGACCTTGAATGTGTGTTTCTATGATTTTCTGAGTTTGCAATAAAGATTTTATCTTCTGAAACCTTTCTACTACTAGAATTATTTGGAGTTCTCATTCAACAAGTATTCTTGGGTGGCTAATATGTGCCAGTCACTGTTCTAATATTGAAAGTATAGCCATAAAAGCTTTTTCCAGATCTTTGTTTATAAGTTGTATTCAAACTACTAAAGATCATTTGGAAAACTAAGTTCTCTAAAACTGCTTAGGCAATCCACAGAAAATATTGTATTTATTTGCAAGGTAAATCAAACATTTTTGTGTAATATAAACTCATTTTATGACTTCTGGTAAAGAAAAGTATTCTATTAAGGAAGATCAGAGAATACGGTGGTCACTAGAAATATTTACATATATTTTGCTTCTCCTTCTGGGAAGTACTGTTTTTTAATATCCTGATAAATTATGAGTAACCACATATTACTCCTACAAATCCATGATTTCATTTGATCAATGAAATGTGAACAGAAGGAGATCATAATATTTACAAATACAACTTTTAGAGATTTTAGTGTACTCATTTTCTTTCTGCAATATATGAAGCAGTGGTTTCCACCAAATTCTATACCTGAATGAAGATTGCATGAGGAAATCTCCCAGTTAACTCATGATGGATAGTTAGCCTTAGCAAGGTATAAAACTTCATGCCTTATTGTAAGTCTATTTGTTGAACTATAGTTAACATGGCTACAAATTTGCCCTTTATAGATTTTGTACGGAGAAAAAAAGTAAGTTACAAAGCAGTAGATACAGAACAACCTAGTTATGCAAAAATAGATCTCAATTTAGGATTTTATATACCAAACTACTATGATGATTGTGGCCCATTTGAATGGATTAGGAGTTCCCTTTATGACAGACAAAATGTCACTAGCATTCAAGTATATGTCCAGACCGAGCTCATTAAGGTTCAGAGAGGGAAGTCGTCCTAATGTTCATATGGATCATGTGTTAAAAGCATCATACAGACTTTTCCACATCTACTTTTGTGACCTTGGTCAACATATTTAATTTCTTTAAACTTTAGCTGCTTATGCTAAAAGTGTTATTTAAATAACAATAATACAAGCAGCAATAATAATACTAGCACTAGCAGTAATGAAGATCATATCTAACTCATATGGTGGGTCTGATAAGTTAAATAAAATGGCATAGTGCTTTGCAAATTGTGACTGCTAAATAAAATTAGTTACTTTCCCAAAAAAAGATTAAAGAAATTTTCACAACATTTCACTCTTTGGATTGGCAACTTTTATTGATTGACAGTCTCCTAAGTATACATTTTTCATGAAGAAAACATCTGTTGGATGCAGCTTGTGGTGCAGCTTGTGTTGTAAGAAACAGTTGGATATAGAAAAAAGGAAACAGGACTTTACCATCCATCCTGAATGTAGTCCCCTTTGTCCATTCTTTCTCTTAATTGCTGAGCTGCTGGGGTTCTATTGAAGAAGTCCTTGACTATACATACTTCCAGAGTGTTTCCTGCTCTTTCCTGTACCAACTTCAGAGCTTCAGGTCTGATACTAAGGTCCTTGGTCCATTTTGAGTTGATACTAGTACAGGGTGATGAACATGGATCTAGTTTCAGTTTCTTGCAGACAGATAAACACTTTTAAAACCCAGCAACATTTGCTGAAGAGGCTGTCATTTCTCCATTGCATATTTTTGGCACCTTTGTCAAAAATAAGGTGGATATAGTTGTGTGAATTCATATCTGGGTCCTCTAATCTGTTCCACTGGTCTTCATGTCTGTTTTTGTGCCAGTACCATGCTGTTTTTGTTGCTATTGCTTTGTAAGATAGTTTGAAGTTGGGTATTGTGATACCTCCAGCATTGCTCTTTTTGCTGAGTATTGCCTTTGCTATTCATGATCTCTTGTGTTTCCAAATAAACTCCAGGGTAGATTTTTCAATCACTATGATGAATGTCATTGGGATTTTGATGGAAATTGCATTAATCATGTAGATTGCTTTTGGTAGTATAGCCATTTTTACTATGCTAATTCTACCAATCCATGAACATGGGAGATATTTCCATCTTCTGTAGTCTTCCTTGATCTGTTTCTTCAGGGATTTGTAGTTCTCCTTGTAGAGGTCATTCACATCCTTTGTTAAGTTCACTCGTAGGTATTTGATTTTTTTTTTTTTTGTGGCTATTTTGAATGGAATGATTTCCATATATTCCTTCTCAGTTCAGTCATTGTTGGTGTATAGAAAAGCTAATGATTTTTGTAAGTTGATTTTGAATTCTGCCACCTTGCTGTAGATGTTTATGGTGTCTAGGAGTTTTTGGGTAGAATTTTTTGGGTCTTTAAGGTATAGGATCATATCATCTGCAAATGGTATATTTTGACAGTTTCTTTACCTATTTGTATTCTTTATATTTCTTCTTCATGCCTAATTGTTCTGGCTAGAAATTCCAGTACTATGTTGAATAGGAGTGGGGAGAGTGGGCACCCTTGTCTCATTCCTGATTTTAGGGGAAATGGTTTCAGTTTTTCACCATTAAGTATGATGTTGGCTGTAGGTTTGTCATATATAGCCTTTACAATGTTGAGGTACTTTCCTTCTGTTCCTAGTTTTGTTAGCGCTTTTATCATGATGTGGCGTGGGATCTTGTTGAAGGCTTTTTCTGCATCTATTGAGATGATCAAGTGGTTTTTGTCTTTGCTTCTATTAATGTGATGTATTACATTTATAGATTTGCATATGTTGAACCACCCCTGCATCCCTACGATGAAGCTGACTTGGTTATGATGGATGATCTTTCTGATGTGTTGTTGGATTCAGTTTGCCATTGTTTAATTGAGGATATTTGTATCGATGTTCATTAAGGAGATTGGCCTATATAGTTCTCCTTTTTGGAGGTGTCTTTGTCTGGTTTTGGGTTGAGAGTAATATTGACTTCATAAAATGAGTTAGGCAGTGTTCCTTCCCTTTCTATTTTGTGGAAAGTTTAAGGAGGGTTGGTATTAGTTCTTCTTTAAACATCTGATACCATTCAACAGAGAATCTCTTAGTTCCTAGACTACTGTTTTCTAGGAGACTCTATTGCTGCTTCAATTTCATTTTGTGTTGTATATCTATTCTGGTGATTAATTCCTCTTGGTTCAGTTTTGGATGGTAGTAAGTATCTAGAAATCTGTCCATTTCTTCAAATTTTTCAAATTTATAAGAATATACATTGCCAAAGTAGTCTCTGATGATTCCTTGGATTTCCATAGTGTTTGTTGTTATCTCCCCTTTTGCATTTCTGATTTTACTAATTTGGGATTTTTTCTCTCCTCATTTTAGTCAGGTTTGCAGGAATCTGTCAATCTTATTTATTTTTTCAAAGAACCAGCTTTTTGTTTCATTGTTGTTTGTATGGTAATTTTTGTTTCTATTACATTGATTTCAGCCCTTATTTTTATTTTTTCTCTCCTTCTGCTTGTTTTGGGATTTGCTTGTTCTTGTGTTTCTAGGAGTTTGAGATGTAGCATTAGGTCATTGATTTGAGATCTTTCTGACCTTTAATTTATGCACTCATGGCTATAAACTTTCCTCTTAGGACTGCCTTTGTTGTGTCCCATAGGTTCCAGTAGGTCATGTTTTCATTTTCATTAACTTCTAGGAATGTTTTAATTTCCTCTTTTACTTCATCAATGACCCATTGATCATTGAGCAATGTGTTGTTCAGCTTCCAATTCTTTGTGTGTTTTCTACTGTTGTGTTTGTTGTTGAGTGCTAGTTTTAATGCATTGTGATCAGATAGAATGTGTAGGATTATTTCTATTTTCTTATATTTGCTAAGGCTTGCTTTGTGCCCTGAGATATGATCAATTTTGGAAAAGGTTCTGTGAGCTGTTGAGAAGAATGTATGTTGTGCGAAGCCGGATGAAATATTCTGTAGACATCAGCTAGTTCCATTTGATCTATGGTGTGATTTAGTTCTAGAATTTCTTTATTGATTTTTTGTTTGGATGACCTATTTATTGGTGATAGGGGGGTATTAAAGTCTCCCACTTCACCTTTGTTTGAGTCTTTATATGTTTTTACATCCTTCACATAATGTTTGATGAAATTGGGTGCACTGACGTTGGGAGCATATAGGTAGATAATTGTTATTTCCTTTTGGTGCATTTCCCCTTTTTTGTCAGGTTTGGTCTTTTGATGGAGTTGGTAAGTTCTTGCATATTCCTTTCACAGGTCTTGAGTTGTATGACTAATATTTCTTCAGTTTTTCCTTTAATTATCATTTCATCTTCAAGTTCTGAGATTCTGTCTTCTGCTTGTTCTAGTCTGCTGGGGTGGCCTTCCCTTTTGTTTTGTATTTCTGTTTCATTATTTTTTCTGAGGTTTTGGATGACCTATCTATTGGCAATAGGAAGTATTAAAGTCTCCCACTATGACTGCATTGGAGTCTACATATGCTTTTAGATAATTCAGAGTATGTTTGATGAAATTGGGTGCATTGACGTTGGGTGCATTTAAGTTGATAATTGTTATTTCCTTTTAGTGTATTTCCCCTTTTATTAGTATGGAGTGTCCTTCTTTTTCTCATTTGATCAATGTAAGTTTCAAATCTACTTTGTACGAGATAAGTATTGCTACCCCTGCCTGTTTTTGGGGGCCATTGGTTTGGTAGCCCTTCTTCCAGTCCTTCACCCTTAGCTAATGCTTGCTTCTGTCAATGAGATGGGTCTCCTGTAGGCAGCAGATTGTTGGATCTTCCTTTTTAATCCAGTTTGCCAAACAGTATCTTTTGATGGGGGAATTAAGTCCATTAACATTCAGTATTAGTATTGATAGGTATGTGGTGATTCCTGTCAGTTAGTTATCTTTCTTGTTTAAAGATTTGATTGTGTGCAGCTGAATCAATGTTACTCTCTCCTTTCTTGCCTTTTCTTCTCCTGTAGTTTGGTACTGCCTGCCCTTTCATGGTTTTGTTTGCTTTCACTTTCTGTGTGCAGAATTCCTTGAAGAATCTTTTGTAGTGGTGGCTTGGTGATCATATATTGTTTTAGTTTCTGCTTATCATGGAAGACTTTAATTGCTCCATCTATTTTGAATGATAGTTTTGCTGAGTAGAGTATCTTAGGGTTGAAGTTATTTTCATTCAGTGCCCAGAATACCTCACTCCATGCTCTTCTTGCTTTTAAGGTTTCCATGTAGAAATCTGCTGTGATTTTGATGGGTTTACCTTTGTATGTTGTTTGTTTTTTCTTTCTTACAGCCTTCAATATTCTTTTTCTATTCTTTGTGCTTGTTGTTTTAATGATAATATGTCATGAGATAGTTCTATTTTGGTCAAGTCTGCTTGGTGTCCTGGATGCTTCCTGTACCTAAATGGGCATCATTTTCTCTACATCTGGGAAATTTTCTGTTATCATTTTGTTGAATGTATTACAAATCCCTTTTGCTTGCACCTCTTCTCCTTCTTCAATTCCCATGATTCTCAGGTTTGGTGTTTTGATGGAGTTGTGAGTTCTTGCATATTCCTTTCACAGGTCATGAGTTGTATGACTAATAGTTCTTCAGTTCTCCTTTAATTACCATTTCATCTTTAAATTCTGAGATTCCGTCTTCTGCTTGTTCTAATCTGCTGGAGTGGCCTTCCATTTTGTTTTGTATTTCTGTTTCATTCTTTTTTTTGAGGTTTTTCATATCATGGGTCACCTCTTCTTTAATATTGTCAATTTTCATCTTTAGTTCATTTATCTCTCTATTTATGGTGTTCTCTGTTTCACTTTGGTGTTTATTTAAGGCTCCTTTGAGTTCATTTATTTGTTTTTGTGTTTTCTCATATTCTTTATTTTTGTTGTCTTGGAATTTCTTGAGTACCTCCTGTACATTTTGGTTGACCATATCTAGTGACATCTCTATGAAATTCTCATTTATTACTTACAGGATTTCTAATTTCATGGTGTTCTTGTGGGCTTTGTTGGGATCATTGGTATAGTTTATCTTTGTTTTGTTGGAATCTTTAACTGGGTATCCATTTTCTTCATTTCCCTCTCAATCCAGTACTAATTTATTTTTTGGGGAGAATAGTTTCCATCCCTTTTTGATCCTCCCATCATTCCACTAAGTACTGTTTCTGTCCCTGGTCTATGTGTAATTTAGTATTAGTTAACTTACAATAGTAAAACTAACAAAACCAAGAAAGAAAGAGAAAAAAAGCAAAAGAAAAAGAAAGAAAGAAATGGAGAACCAAAGAAATCAACAGGGAGAGATGATGGACAATGAAACAGCAAACAAGATAAACACTTAAAGAAAAGAAAACAAAAAATAATTCCCTGGTTCAGGAGCAGTAGAATTTCAGTCTTGGTAGTTCTGGTATTACTCCTTTAGCATCTAGTCCTGTTTATCTGCATCTTCTAGGCAGGTTTGGAGCTGGCGTCTGTTGATGTTGGAGCCCTCCTGTGGTGGACAGCGGCCATTGTGCTGGCAGGCAGCTGCCCAGCAGGTCTGCAGGGCAGAGGATCAGTGGGCCAGAGGGCTGGCAGGAGGCAGAAATGTTGGGGTGGCAGCCTGCCTGTTCTTTCAGTGTATTGTGGCATGGAGAAGGCTTCCACAGGCTAAGGGTTCAGGGTGCCAAAGTTTCAGCTCTCCCTGTGCTTTACCTCATCCAAGTGTGTCTCCTGCATCTCAGCAAGGTCCCTGATTCCTGGAGCTCATTCTCTCTGCCCCTGTTTCCCAGTTGCCATTTTGAATCCTTCTTGTTAAACATTGTTATCATCATTCTTCTGACCTCCTCCACTTCTCTGTCCACCAAATCCTCTGTTTTGTGATTGTTAGCCTTTTGAGGAGGCATATTCCCCTGCCTTCTTTTCCTCCCCATGTTTATATTCTGAGAATTGCTCATGTGTTTTTGATTAGCTGGTTGGGGGTTTAATCACCTATTATCTTTCCCTTCACTTAATTTCTACATTCAGGCTAGCTTGGTGTTAGCTAGGTTGTTGTAATGTTTTTGTTCCACTGACCTGGATGTTTAATTTAGCAATACAAATTCATGGATTCAATATCAAACTAGTTATTTACATAATACATAAATTCCTTAGCAATACTATCTATAAACAGAGGTATTGGGGAGATAACAGTTAAATTGATATTTAAGTAATTAAGGTAATGGTAATGGAAGAGGGGGGAATGGGGTGAGAGGGGAAAAAAGATATGAGTTGTGGGGATACCAAGTAATAGGTCCCTGATATGTGTAAAAGTGTAGTTCAGTTGTTGTGTGTGGGGGGTACTATTATCAGGAATTGCATAGCAATAGGAAGGAAGGATGGGGGGAAAGTTGGTATAAAAGACTACTCACTGAGGAGTTTATTATGGAGAAGATAGGAACAGTGGGAGGGAAAGGAGAGAGGGGAGAGAAAGACAAGGAGAGAGAGGAAGAAAGAGAAAAAGATAAGAGAAAAATCAGGGGAGAGCAAACAGTTGGAAAAAGGGAGAGCTAAGCAAATTAAAGTTACAACATGGTGGGAAAAAGAGATAGGTAAACAAAAACAAAACAAAACAGAGAAAAATAATTTTAAAAAGAAAGCTAATATACATATGTATATATTCCAAATTTCTTCCTTGTTATGGAGAGGAGTTGGTTTCCTCTGAGTTCAATGGGTGCTCTCTGCACTTCTCTTCAATTTCTAATCCTGGGTGTTGTCCTTTCTTAGGGTTGATATGCTGGGCTGTCTGGCAATCAGTGGTGTCCCTCTCTACCAGACAGGTTTGGGGACATACACTTAAGGTGTTTAAGCTCAGGCTCTTCTTTGGGGGGGGTGAACAGTCAGGGTCTGCTGATTTGCATAGTCAGGTTCTCTAAAGAGTTCTGGTCAGAATCTGGTGTGTGACCAGTGGCCAGCCCCTTCTACACATAGGGTGGCCTGGGATCTGGAATTAAGTTTTTGATCAAATGCTTTTCTGTAGATAGGCTGCTCTCTACAGAAAATAATTTTCCACCATTTTCTCCAAGGTGGTCAAATGTGCTGTTATTTTCCCCAGTCTATGGTTGTTGGACCATCCTACCACCACACAAGCTGGATCACTCAGCACTTTGCCTCACCCCCACCAGATGGAAGTGAAAATTTTCCTGTGTTTATTAGGCCACCAGCTTTGTCCAGGAGGGGGGCAATGTGCCCAGAAGCCCTGCTGGACTATGCAGATTTCTCCAGAGCAGATGGTGCAGTGTGCTTACCTGGAATGGTTGCATTCTTTGTGTCAGCAGCCCTAATCACAGGTAGATGCAGTCAGAGGTTCTGTGTCCATGAATCTTGGTGGGTACAGGAAAATCCAGGCACTTTCAGAACTTGTTATGCAGTTCTTTGTACTGACTTTTTGCTCTTTGAAAAGAGAAAAAAAGAAAGAAGTAAAAAACAAAAACTGGAGAGACTGCTCTTCAATAGGCTGGTAAAGCAGTGCCCTACAGGCCCACAGTGTCTGGGTGTCCAAGGTTATTTTGTGCTGTAAAAAGTTAATTTAAAGTCTGATCATTGTACATTACATGCCCCCTATGTATTGGCAATATCTTACTTGGAGAAAAGCTACATACCCCTCATCCTTGCAGGCACGAATCTAAAGTTTTCTATCAGACTCATGAGAGCTCAGAGATCCATGGTCTACTGGCTAGTGCCATCTTGGTAGAAGGTCTTACCACCTTCTGAAGGCTGTTTATATAGTAAGCAGAATAAAAGTCTAAAGATAGAGACATTATTCCTCCAGAGCAAGGGACAGATTTGTTTTCCATTTAACATAATACAGATAGTGTCACTCTGTGGGATAAAAGGTGTTCCTTTCATAATAAAGATTTGGGTTCCACAGGCTTGTGACTAACATGAACTGCAACTAAGTGTGTGTGCAACCATCCTTAAGTATTTAGACTTGAGGAATCAGCACAAGTGCTGCTATTCTGGTTCGTTATTCTGGGAGTAAAAAGGTCCATTAAGTCCAATCCAGGAATCTCATCTTCTGCAAACTTACATGAAACTCTGATAGACTGACCTTATTGAACTGCAAGTAAGTAGATCTCAGAGCCTTCACAGTTCATGACAACATTCTGAAGACTCCCCATATGTACTTTAGGAATGGAAATAAAAGGAACATTTTGAAAATAAATGATAAGAAAAGGAAAGTATAGACTAATATTCAATGAAGAAGTTAGGGTTTGGCCCTGTAGAACTTTGCAAGTCATAAATATAGTGCAGCTTCATTTGTGCAGTGAGAATAAAAAGGAGAGTGGGAGAAAGAATGTGACCTGATCATATTTATATATGACTTTGCTTATTAAAGACATAGATGGAAGAGATCCAAGATGCTGAGTAGGGTGCAGAAGCAGACAGCATGAGCTTCTTGACTCCAAAACCTTGCTGAGACAATGGAGTCACATGTGATGGAAATAAAGCAACAAGGAGGATAAAAACTTTGACACCCTGAACCCTAGCCTGTGGAAAGATTCTCCATGTCACATTGCACTGAGGAAACAGGAGAGCTACCACCACCACCAAACACCAGCTCCAAACCTGCCTGGGAAACATTCGGCAAACAAACCAGTGAACATCAAGTGTAACACAGTATTCCCCCAGCCACCACTAGGATAAATAAGCATAGCCCCCTAGGCAGACTGACAGCCCCTCCTGCAAAAATAAAAAACAAAATAAAACTGAACAATAAACAAGGAACTGAAAACTAACACACAGCAGAGGGGCGGAGCTGCTAAAATCACACCACAGAAGGTGGGAGGAGCAAGAAGCTGATCTCTGCACAAATGTTCAGTAAACAAAGGCTGGAAAGGCATTATTGCTGACAGCGGGAGGGTAATAAGATGCTGCTTGAAATAGGGCAGGTAGCGGTCCACAAAACTCATCTCCTGAGCCAGTGAGCAACACACAAAGTCAAACAACACAGCAAAATTGAAAAATAACCAGCAAACCATCACAATATGCTGACAGCAGGGGTCAGCTGACAGATCACTGACCTTGCCCCAGAGAAAGGGGGAAAAGCAAAGAAACAATCCCCTAGTAATAAAGCACAGTGAAAACCCAACTCCAAAGCAGGACAGCTGGTGGACAACAAAGCTGATTCTGGAACCTGAGGACAACATACAAATTTAAACTGCCACACCCCACTGAGGGAGGAGCTGACCAAGCAGCTGCCTCTGAAAGGCAAAAGGAAAAAAAACCCAAACAAACACTACCCAACCACCTGGCAAGACTACGACAGAGCTTCTGCTTAAATACCTACACCAGGATTGGACACTGGAGGAGGAACACCAGAACTTAAACTAAGACTGAAATTCTGTTGTTACTGACCAGGAATTTTTTGTTTGTTCTGTTTCTTGTTTGTTTGTTCATCTCTCCACATTGATTTCTTTGGAATTTTTTTTTTTTGTTAGTTTTTCTATTGTGAATTAGCTAATAGTAAATTATACCCAGACCAGGGACAGGAATAACACACACACACACTTAGCTACAAACCCAATACAGCCACAAAACAAAATTAAATCAAGGGAAAGAAAACAGGTGACTGAAACCACCAACTAGCCTATCAAGAATGCAGTTGCACAGTACCAAGAGGAGCAATGAGAAGATGAAAAAGGAATGGAAATCATTCTCTCCTCCCCCAAAATAATTTAATACAGGATTCAGAGGGAAATGAAGAAAATGGATACACAGTTCCAGACTCCAAAATAAAAAGATAAACGATGCCCACAGGAACAGCATCAAAGAAGAAATCCTGCAAGTAATCACAGAAAATTTCATGGAGATGTTACTGGACATGGTTAACAAAAACGTACAAGAGGATCTGAAGAAATTTCAAGACACCAAAAATAAAGAATACAAGAAGACAGGGAAACAAATAAATGAACTCAAAGTAGCCCTAAATAAACACCAAAGTGAAACAGAGAAGACTATATAAATAGAGAGATAAATGAATTAAAGATGAAAATAGACTACATTAAAGAGGAAGTGACCCATGATATGGAAAACCTTAGGAAAAAAGAATGAAACACAAATACAAAACACAATAAAATGTCACTCCAGCAGACTAGAACAAGCAGAAGACAGAATCTCAGAACACAAAGATAAAAATGGAATTAAAGGAGAAACTAAGAGCTATTAGTCAAACAACTTAAGACCTATGAAATGAACATGAAAGAACTCACCAACTCCATCAAAATACCAAACCTGAGAATCATGGGAATTGAAGAAGGAGAAGAGGTGCAAGCAAAAGGAATTCATAATATAGTCAACAAAATAATAATAGAAAATTTCCCACACCTAGAGAAAGCTATGCCCATTCAGGTACAGGAAGCCTCCAGGGCACCAAGCAGACCTTACTAAAATAGAACCATCCCATGACATATTATCATTAAAACAACAAGCACAGAGAATAGAGAAAGAATATTAAAGGCTGTAAGAGAGAAAAAACCAATAACATACAAAGGTAAGCCCATCAAAATCACAGCAGATTTCTCAACAATAACCTTATAAGCAAGAAGAGCATGGAGTGAGGTATTCTGGGCACTGAATGAAAACAACTTCAGGCTTAGATTGCACTCTACCCAGCAAAACTATCATTCAAAATAGATGGAGCATTAAAGTCTTCCACAATAAACAGAAACTAAAACAATATATGAAAACCAAGCCACCACTACAAAAGATTCTTCAAGGAATTCTGCATATGGAAAATGAAAGCAAACAAAACCATAAGAAGACAGGAAGCACAAAACTACAGGAGAAGAAAAGACAAGGAATCAGAGCATAACATTAACTCAGCTGCACACAGTCAAATCCTAAACAACAACAAAAAAAACCATGTAAATGACAGGAATCACCACATACTTATCAATATTAACACTGAATGTTAACAGACCTAACTCCCCCATCAAAAGACACCTTCTGGCAAACTAGATGAAAAAGGAAGATCCAACAATCTGTTGTTTATAAGAGACCCATCTCACTGACAGAAACAAGCACTGGCTTAGAGTGAAAGGCTGGAAGAAGATTTACCAAGTCAATGACCCCCAAAAACAGGAGTAGCAATACTTATCTCAGACAGAGTAGACATCAAACTTACATTTTTCAAATGAGATAAAGAAGGACACTCCATACTAATAAAGGGGAAATACACCAAAAGGAAATAACAATTGTCAACCTACATGCACCCAATGTCAGTGCACTCCATTTTATCTAACATACTCTGAAGGACCTAAAAGCATATATGGATTCCAACACAGTGGTAGTGGAGAGTTTACTACCTTTTACTGCCAATAGATAGGTCATCCAAACAAAAAATCAATAAAGAAATTCTAGGACTAAATCACACCATAGATCAAATGGAACTAGCTGATGCCTACAGAATATTTCAACTGGCTTCGCACAACATACATTCTTCTCAGCAGCCCACGGAACCTTCTCCAAAATTGATCATATCTTAGGGCACAAAGCAAGCCTCTGCAAATATAAGAAAATAGAAATAATGCCATGTATTCTATCTGATCACAATGCATTAAAACTAGAACTCAACAACAAAAACAATACTAGAAAACATGAAAACAATTGGAAGCTGAACAACACATTGCTCAATGATCAATGGGTCATTGATGAAATAAAAGAGGAAATTAAAACATTCCTGGAAGTTAATGAAAATGAAAATATGACCTACCAGAACCTAAGGGACACAGCAAAGGCAGTCCTAAGAGGAAAGTTTATAAGCCGTTAGTGCATATACTAAAAGGACAAAAAGATCTCAAATCAATGACTTAATGCTACATCTCATACTCCTAGAAAAACAAGAACAAGCAAATCCCAAAACAAGCAGAAGGAGAGAAAAAATAAAAATAAGGGCTGAAGTCAATGAAATAGAAACAAAAATTACCATACAAACAACAATGAAACAAAAAGCTGGTTCTTTGAAAAAATAAATAAGATTGACAGATTCCTGCAAACCTGACTAAAATGAGGAGAGAAAAAATCCCAAATTAGTAAAATCAGAAATGCAAAAGGGGAGATAACAACAAACACCATGGAAACACAAGGAATCATCAGAGACTACTTTGGCAACGTATATTCTTATAAATTTGAAAATCTTAAAGAAATGGACAGATTTCTAGATACTTACTACCATCCAAAACTGAACCAAGAGGATATGAATCACTTGAATAAATCTATAACAGAAAATGAAATTGAAGCAGCAATAGTCTCCTAAAAAGAAAAGTCTAGGACCTAATGGATCTCAGCTGAATTCTAATCAGAACTTTAAAGAAGAACTAATACAAACTCTCCTTAAACTTTCCACAAAATAGAAAGGGAAGGAACACTGCCTAACTCATTTCAGGAAGCCAGTGTTACTCTTATCCCAAAACCAGACAAAGACATCTCCAAAAAGGAGAACTATAAGCTGATCTCCTTGATGAACATAGGTGCAAAAATCCTCAGTAAAATAATGGCAAACCAGATCCAACAACATATCAGAAAATTCATTCACCATGACCAAGTTGGCTTCATCCCAGGGATGCAGGGGTGATTCAACATGCACAAAATATAAATGTAGTACAGCACATTAATAGAAGCAAAGACAAAAACCACTCGATCATCTCAATAGATGCAGAAAAAGCCTTTGATAAGATCCAACACAACTTCATGATAAATCTCTAAGAAACTAGGAGTAGAAGTAATGTATCTCAACATTGTGAAGGATATATATGTGACAAGCCTATAGCCAACATCATACTTAATGGAGAAAAACTGAAACTATTTCCCCTAAAATCAAGAATGAGAGAAAGGTGCCCACTATCTCCACTCCTTTTCAACATAGTCCTGGAATTTCTAGACAGAGCAATTAAGCAAGAAGAACAAATAAGAGAAATACAAATAGGTAAAGCAACTGTCAAAAATATCACTATTTGCAGACAACATGATCCTATATCTTAAAGACCCAAAAAACTCTACACAAAATCTGCTAGACACCATAAACAGGAACAGCAAGGTAGCAGGATACAAAATCAACTTAAAAAATCATTAGCTTTCTATACACCAAGAACAAACACATTGAGAAAGAATATATGGAAACGATTCCATTTATAATAGCCTAAAATAATCAAATACGTAGGAGTAATCTTAACAAAGAATGTGAATGACCTCTACAAGGAGAACTATAAATCCCTGTGTAAAGAGATGGAGGAAGATTACAGAAGGTGGAAATATCTCCCATGCTCATGGATTGGTAGAATCAACATAGTAAAAATGGCTATACTACCAAAAAACATCTACATGTTTAATGCAAACCCATCAAAATCCCAATGACATTCATCACAGAGATTGAAAAATCCACCTTAAAGTTCATTTGGATACACAAGAGACCACGAATACCCAAGGTAACACTCAGCTAAAAGAGCAATGTTGGGGGCTGGGATGTAGCTTGGTGGTACAGCACTTGCCTAGCATGCGTGAGACCCTGGGTTCGATCCCACACCAAGAAAGACAAAAAAAAAAAAAGAGCAATGTTGGAGGTATCACAATACCTGACTTCAAACTATATTACAAAGCAATAGCAATAAAAACAGCATGGTACTAGCACAAAAACAGATACAAAGACCAGTGGAACAGAACAGAGGACCCAGATATGAATCCACACAGCTATGCCCACCTTGTTTTTGACAAAGGCGCCAAAGACTATGATGGAGAAAAGACAGCTTCTTCAACAAATGTTGCTGGGAAAGGTGGTTATCTGCCTGCAAAAACCGAAACTAGATCCATGTTTATCACTCTGTACTAGTATCAACTCAAAATGGATCAAAGACCTTAATATCAGACCTGAAACTCTGAAGTTACTACAGGAAAGAGCAGGGAATACTCTGGAAGCAATAGGTATAGGCAAAGAATTCCTTAGTAGAACTCCAGCAGCCCAGCAACAAAGAGAACAGATGGACAAATGAGACTTCATAAAATTAAAAAGCTTCTGCACAACAAAAAAAATGGTCTCTAAACTGAAGAGACCACCCTCAGAGTGAGAGAAAACATTTGCTAGCTATACATCAGACAAAGGACTGATAACCAGAATATACAGGTAGCTCAAAAAACCAAATTCTCCTTAAATCAATGAACCAATAAAGAAATTGGCAACTGAACTAAACAGAACTTTTTCAAAAGAAGAAATTCAAGTAGCCAAAAAACACATGAAAAAATGCTCAGCATCTCTGGCCATAAAGGAAATGTAAATCAATACCACACTAAGATTCCATCTCACCCCTGTTATAATAGCCATCATCAAAAACACCACCAACAACAGGTGTTGGCCAGGATGTGAGGAAAATGGAGCCCTCATACACTGCTTCTGGGAATGCAAGCTAGCTCAACCACCCTGGAAAACAATATGGAGACTTCTTAAAAAACTAAACATAGATCTGCCATGTAACCCATCAGTCCCATTCCTAGGGATATACCCAAAGGAATTTGACTCATGTTACTCCAGAGGCACCTGCACACCCATGTTTATTGCAACGCTATTCACAATAGCCAAGTTATGCCAAGATGCCCCACTACTGATGAATGGATTAAGAAAATGTGGTATTTATACACAATGGAATTTTACTCCACCATGAAGAAGAATGAAATCTTATCATTCTAAAGTAAATGGATGGAACGGGAGAACATCATTCTGAGCAAGGTTAGCCAAGCTCAGAAGACCAAAAATCGTATGTTCTCCCTCATTTGTGGTCTTTAGATCTAGGGCAAATACAGCAATGTTGTTGGACTTGGGTCATAAACTAAGGGAAAAGCACATACAGGAAGAATGGGTATAGGTAGGAAACACAAAACTTGAAAGTATTTGATGTCCCCACTGCAGAGGAGTTAATACAGTAATGTTAGAGGAGCTAATACAGTAATGTTAATGCGACAGAGGCCAATATGGGAAGGTGACTGGGAAGTATTGACGAGGTCAGCTAGAAATGAATCAATTTGGGTTGTAATATACTTGTACATGGCCTCTATGCTAGGAATCTCTCTGTATAGCTATCCTTATCTCAACTAGCAAAAAAGCTTTGTCTTTTTTATTATTGCTTATGTCTTCTCTTTAACAAAATTGGAGAAAAGGGCAAAACATGTGTTGCCTGGAACTGAGGGGGATGGAGGGAAAGATGGAAGGGGTGGGGGGCAGGGGGGAGAAATGACCCAAACAATGTATGCACAGATGAATATATGAATAAAGAAAAATAAATAAATAAATAAAATGAAAAAAAAAGACACAGATGGAAAAGTACTAGGATATGTGCAAATGATTTAGATGTATGTCTCAGTAGTACCATATAAGTGGTATATGATCTTGAATATAATATGAGCTGAGTTTCCACTTTGTGCAACGTAACACAAAATCAGTAAATCCATACAACAATGAGATGTTATCTCATACCCATTAGACTGACTATTAAATAATAACAACAATAAGAGACAATGATGACCTAGAGAAATTGGAATCTTTATAAATTGTTAGTAAAAAAAAGTAAAATGATCAAACACAATGGAAAATACAATGGTTTCTCAAAAAGTTGAAAATAGAATTGCTACATTATCTACTAATTCTTTTTCTCAATATGTACTCAAAAAAATAGAGAATAGGTTCTTTTAGATTTATCTATACATCTATGTCCACACAGCATTGTACTTCTAGCCAAAAGGTAGAAGCAGCTTGTGTTTGTTGGTTGGTGAATGGAAAATAAAAAATGTTATGTACAAACAATGAAATATCAATCAGCCTTAAAAAGGAAGAATATTCTAACATATATCATCACAACATAGATGAACTTTGATGACATTAGAGTAAATGAATAAATGAGCCAACAAGATTAGTCAAATACATAGAGATGGAAGAGAAGATGATGGATAACATATATGCCACAACACTTTCCTGTGTTTCCAAGAATATGAAAAAAAAAACAAAAAGGTATGAGGATACAGGGAGAAAGAGGTGGGTGGTGTGCTAAGGTAAGGGAGGGCAACACTCAACAGTAGACAAAGACTGGGTGAAACCCATAAATTCTGGATTTTAGATTTATAAAAGAAACAGCAGACCTTAAAAGAGAGTGACAGGCAAAACAGTAGGGTAGGGGCAGTATCCCCCAGTAGAACTGGAAGGGGAGACTGACATTCTGTGCAGCAAACAGTTGCTGGAGAAGGGCCCACTGTACTTTCTAGCCTGCTTACTTGTCCCATGGAGGGGAGTCATCTTAAGAAAGGTCTTAATGTCAAACTTCTCAGTCAGGGAGAGCAGAAGACAGAATTTGTCATACCTTCAAACTCTCAAAGCCTCTAAACTGCCTTAGTGAGCACCCTGAAAATCAATGTAATCACTATAGATCCATGAAACTGGTAGTGACTTGAATTTAGATTCATTTACACCAATCTACTTGGGTGGGAAGTGTGAGTAATGCTACAGAGAAAAGACAAAGGCAACAACATCAGGCTCGCTGCATCCCAAACTGTGATAAGAGTACAAAGAACATGTATGAATATAATCCAGTCAGAGTGCTAGGACAAAGAATCACTCACCTGGGGAACACAGGATCAATCATTGCTCAGTGGCCCACTTGCCCCACCAGTGCAGAATGCTTACATGCTGGAGAGATATGGAAAGCACTCACTGCTTGGGAATGTTCTTGTCAAATTCTCACAAGTTGAGAGCTTCTGGTGTGATGGGTATCCAACCTGGGGTTCTCAGACTCAGCTGGTGGCAACAATTTGATGGCAGCAATTGCACTCCCCATGCTGCCAGGCCTACATACAGAAAGTCATTGATGGTTATTCAGTCCAGCCCTTTGGAAAGAAAGCCAGAGTGGAGCTCAGCCTGTAAATAGCACTTTCTGTTCTAACTGGTTTGGACTTCAGAGAGAAAAACAACTGTGCCCCCATACCAAGTAAACTGTAAAAGAAAAGTCTTCTTCACCACCCCCCACATTTTTTAATGTTCTCTCATTATCTATATTTTTAGTGTTTTTTTTCATGATTATTTCTTCTACCTTCATCCCATATAGTTTTTAATGTCTTTCCTGTCTTGTTTTAATTTTTTCATTTCTCCATATCTTCTGTTTTATTACTTAACTGTTAATTCCTTTAGTTTCAATAATTTTTAAGCTCCTAGTTTATCATATAACTATCCTGGCTACTTTCTTTCTTAACATTATTAGGTGTTTAGTTTATTATTATTAGGGGTTTAGTTGATATTTCCAACTTTTTTTTCTTTTACTATATATTCTATAAGGTTGGGATTTTTTTCTCTGCTGTCTGCTTTCTGTCTTCTGAGTAGAAATGGATAGCATGGCCCCAAGAAAAGCTACCCACTAAGACCCATATAAAAACTGAAAGATATCCAGCCCAACTGATACACAAATCACAATATAGAAACATAAAAAAAAAAGAACTTTTTGAAAACTTAATTCAATAACCAAATTCAAAGATACTTTACAGTCTGAAATGCTGAACAAAGAATTCAGAAGTCTCAATTTAAAAATGATCAATGGCCTGAAAGAGAATTCAAACAAACAGAAAAATGAAATAAGGAAACTAATTCAAAATCAGGCAAGAAAGTCAGCAACAAAGTTGAGAAACTCATCAGAGAAATTGAGATTATGAAAAAAAGGAAATGTTAGAAATGAAAATGCAATTTAATAGTTTTCAAAAGTGAAAGCATGACAAATAGATTAGATAAAGTAGAAGAAAGAATATCATGAACTGAAGACAAGACCAAGATGTATTCAGACAGAAAAAAAAATTAATAAGCATGGTCACAACTTTGAAGAACTCTGGGAAATAATCAAGAGACCAAACTTAAGAATCCATGAGGTAGAAGAAGCTGAGACACAAGCTAAAGGCATAGAAATCCTGTTCAATAAAATGATGCTAGAAAATGTCCCAAATCTAGGGAAAATATACATATCCAAGTACAGGTGGCATTTAGAATGCTAAATAGATGTGACCAGAAAAGAATCTCCCCACATCACATCATATCTGAAATACCAAGAGTACAGAACAAAGAAAGAATATTGAAGGCTACAAGAGAAAAACACCAATTTACTTACAAAGACAAACTCATCAGCATTACATAAGACCTCTTTAGTAGAAACCCCAAAATCCAGGAAAGTGGGCAATCATATATTTCAATCTCTGTGAGTAAATAACTTCCAAAAAGCCAGGCACCAGTGGCTCATGCCTGTAATCCTAGCTACTCAAGTGGCAAAGATCAAGAGGATGGCAGTTTGAAGCCAGCCTAGACATCATAGTTCACAAAACCCTATCTCAAAAAAAAAATCTTCACAAAAAAGGGCTAGTGAAATGGTTCAAACCCCAGTCCACAAAAAAGAAAAAGAAAAGGAAAACTAACTTCCAACAAGATTATTATATCCAGCAAAATTATACTTTAAATTGATGAAGAATTAAAGACCTCCCAAGATAGGCACAAACTAATACTATTCATGACAACTAAACCAGAATTTCAGTAGATACTTAAAGGAATCTTACATTCAAAGGATGATGAAATACATTTGCAAACAAGAGCTCAGGAAAGAATAAATCTTATGAGAGGAATAGATGAGGAAATGAAAATTAGGAAAGAATCAAACATTTTCAACTCTGTAAGTCACGTCATTCTAAGATAAATGAGGGAGAAAGAAAAGGACAAATGGTACTCAAATCAACAAGGAAAACAGCAACAACAAAATTACAAATATCAGCATATCCTCTCAATAATTATAGTAAATGAAAATAATCTTTATTCTCCAATTAAATGACACAGACTGGCTGATTATATGAAAAAAAATAAGAGCCAAATTCTTATTTTCTTTATGAAACACCCTTCACTGGCACAGACACACACAGACTGAAAGTGAAAATATGGAAAATGACATATCAAGCAATCAGAATCTGTAAATAATATGGAATAGATATACTCATATACAATAAAGTAGACTTCAAGCCAACATTGATCAGAAGGAATAAAGAACATCACTACATAATAATGAAGGGAATATTCCATAAAAGACATAAGGACTCTAAATATGTATGCATCAAAAACATTGATGTATTCCGTTTCATACAGCAAGCATTACTGAACATAGAGGAACAGATAGGTACAGGTACAATAATAGCATCTGACTTCAATACCCATTCCTATCAACAGATAAATCATCCAGATTAAAAAAATAACAAAGCAACTTCAAAGTTATTTTGTATAAATAACATAGTTTTAATAGGTATCTATAGAATATTCCATTTGATAGATGCAGAGTATACATTCTTCTCACCAACCCATGAAACTTTCTCCAAAATAGATCACATTTTAGGACATAAAACAAGTTTTAACAAATATAAAATATTAAAATAACTTCTGGTATCTTATGCTATATGAAATAAAAAAAGAAAAAAGTAGCAAGAGAAACTGCAGATACTATATACCTACATGGAGTTTGAAAAAAATTTTTTTGAATGATCTTTGCTTTACTGAAGAAATCAGAAATGGAATTTAAAAATTCCTAGAATTTAATGAAGTTAAAACTCAATTAACCAGAAACTTTAGGATATAGAAAAGGTAGTTCTAAAAGAAGAATTTATACTATGAGTGTCTACATTAAAGAAATCAGAGATATTTCAAATAAACAACCTAATGATGTACCTCAAAGTCTTAGAAAAGCAAGGATAAGCCAAACCCAAAACTAATTGATGGAAAGAAATAATATAGGTCAAGGAAGAAATTAATAAAATGGAGACAAAAAGAACAATACAATGAATCAATTTACAAAGAGATGATTATTCAAAAATATAAACAAGACTGACAAACTCTTAGCCAAGTTAACAAAAACAAAGAGAAGACCCAAATTAATAAAATTGGAAATAAAAAAGATTATGAAAATATACCATTGAATCTCAAGAATCAACAAAAATTAGTAATAAACTTAAGCAGGGAGGTAAAAGTCCTCTACAATGAAAATCATACAACATTGAAGAAAGAAATTGAAGAAAACATTAGCTATTGAAAGACGTCCAAGGTTCATGTATCAGCAGCATCAATACCGTAAAAATGGCTACCCATTAAAATCCCAATGGCATTCTTCACAGAGATATGAAAAACAATCTTAAAATTCATATGGAAGTACAACAGAATCTGAATAGTCAAAATAACCATGAGAAAAAGATTAAATTCTAGAGACATCAAAATACTCAACTTCAAGGTATATTACAGGACCATATTAATAAAAACAGTATGATACTGGGCACAAATACAGACATGTAGACCAACAGAATGGAAAAGAGGACCCAGAAACAGACCCATGCAGCAATAGCCATTGTATTTTTTACAAATGTGTCAAAAATATATAATGAAGAGAAGACACCTTCTTCAACAAATGATGCTGGGAAAACTGGATAGTCACATGTACAAGGCTGAAGCTAGATCCCTATCTCTCATCCTTTACAAAACTCAGCTCACAATAAATAAAAAATCTTCACGTAACAAATATAACCATGAAAGGACTAGAGAAAAACAGAAGATTTGAATAGGCTTTTGGATAGGCAACAACTTTCTGAATAGGACTCCAATAGCTCAGGAGTAATAGCAAGAATTTACAAATGGGATAGCATCATATTAAAAAGCTTCTGCACATCAAAGAAAATAATTATAAGCAAAGAGACAAACTACAGATTTGGAAGAAAATCTTTGCCAATTATTTATCTGACAAGGGATTAATATCCAGAATAGGTAAGGAATTCAAAGAATTAAGTACCAAAAAATAATAATAATCTTAATCAACAAGTAGGCAAATGAATTGTAAAGAAAAAACAATAAACACATGAAAAAAAATTCAACATCTTTAGCTACCAAAATGACTTTGAAGTACGAAATACAAATCACAATTACTTTGAGATTCTGTCTTACCCAGACTGAATGGCTTATCAAGAACACAAACAACAGCAAATTGCTGGTAAGTGTGTAGGGGGAAAGGAGCCCTTATACACTACTGGTGGTAATGAAAATCAGTTCAGTCACTATAGAAATCAATATGGAGGCTCCCAATAGCCAAGTTACAGAATTTTCCTAGCTGCTCATCTATGGATGAATGGATATAGAAAACATGGCATACATACATACAATGAAGTATAATTCAGCCACAATCAAGAACAAAATATGTCATTTTCAGGAAAATACATCAAACCAGAGATCGTTATATTAAGCAAAATAAGCCAGACTTAGAATTATAAATATCACGTTTTCTCTGAAAGTAGAAGATAGATAATAAAAGGAAATTATGAAAGTTAATGGGGGACTATTATTCCAGCAAACAAACCCAGTGCCCTGAAGAGTTCCTCCTCAGCCCCACCTCTTAGAGGGTCTACCACCTCTCAGAGGCACCATGAGCTGGGGACCAGGCCTTTAACCCATGGGCCTTTGGGGGACCATTTGAAATCCAAACCATTGCATCATATAAAGAAATTAAAAATGGAAAAGTCAATGATACTTAATAAGTAAAAGGAAAGGCATATTATAGACAAAAGATGGATAATAAATTGAAAAAAAACCAGGTTTGTTTGATATGATGAAATGTTAATTCTTTGAAAAAACTGACAACAAATAAACATCTGAAGATGATTTAAAGGGAAAGGATAGGTTAAAGGCATGAATACCCTAAAACAGCAAAGAAAATGTAAGGGTAGGTTGTCACTAAGAACTAACGGATATCAAAAAGATAATAGATTACTATGAAATTTTGTGTTTGCAGATTTACATGAAATAAACGACTTTTAATAAGATGTAATGTTAAAGTGTAGACAAGAAAGAACCAGTAGAACTAAACACTCTGTTGCATATAAAAGAAATAAAACTCATAAGTTAAAACTGTCTTATTAAGAAAACTCTAGGTCCAGATGGTAAATTCTACCAAAAACCTGGGACTATTATGCCAACTTTACACCATTTTCAATGGACTAAAAAGTGATAATATGTTTCCAAACCTACTTAGTGTGACTTACAACATCTTTATTCTAAAACTTGATAAGGAAAGTAAAAGAAAAATAACCTGCATGCCAACCTCGTTAGTCAATATACACATAAAACCAACTACCTGAGAATGAAATCCAGCACAGCATAGCAAACTTAATACTTCAGACCAAGATGAATTTATCATATGAAACTAAATTAAAATTAGAATTTTGATTATCTTTAATTTGCTACACTAACAGAAGAAGGAGAAAAATCACATTACTCATTCGATGATGAGAAAGAGTGTGGTATTAGCAATCTAGGAAAAGATAAGAATGCCCTTAAATTGATAAAGGATATCTACCAAACACTTACAGCAAGTATCATAATTAATGTTAAAATACTGAAAATGTTCTTTTTGAGAAGGGCACAAGGTAACAATAATTATTGCTTCCACTTCTATTCAACAAGTTATTGATGTCCTGGTCAATATACTAAGCTGTGAGGACTGAAGAAAAGGAAAAATTAAAAACCCCAAATTTTTTATACGTGATATAATTATGCACATAGAAGCTGCAAAGAAATTAGTCATAAATTATTAGAATCAATGACTAATAAGCTTGTCTAATACAATTATTTATAATACATTATCAATTTTTTACTATATAATAACAATCAAAAGAAAACCTTTTAAGGATAGAAGTGGTGGCTCAAGCCTGTAATCCTAGCTACTCAAGAGGTGAAGACCAGGAGGATAGTGCTTCAAGGACAGCCTGGACAAAATGTTTGGAAACCTC
Organism: Castor canadensis; assembly: GCF_047511655.1. Taxonomy (NCBI): domain Eukaryota; kingdom Metazoa; phylum Chordata; class Mammalia; order Rodentia; family Castoridae; genus Castor; species Castor canadensis. The sequence goes on along the minus strand of NC_133390.1, from coordinate 93,032,845 downwards.
ATTTCAACCAATGCCTGGGTGTGGTACTGTGCACCTGTCATCCCAGCTAGAGTGGGGAACCACAAATAGGAGTATTGCTGCATAGGGAAGCCTGGGCATAAAGCATGACCCTGTCTAAAAAACAACCAATACAAAAAGGACTGACTCCCAGTACTGCCAAAAACCAAACAAAACACCCTGCCATTTATAAATAACATAAAATGTTAAATAACATCAAAATGCACATATGACTTCTCAGCAGAGAATCAAAAGTTTTTATTGGGAAAAGATAAGAATAATTGAACACATTACTTCTAGTTTAGAAGAAACATTATTTTAGTGCTATGATTTTTTTCCTAACTTTAAGAATCTCTGTAATCCCAATTTTAAAACTCTGATAATTTGCATATGGGTGTGCATATGTATTTGTTGCTAATCAAATTGATTCCAACATTTCTGTAGTTATACAAGTGACCAAGAATAGATAAGACATCCTTTAAGAAGAAAAAAATTGGGGTATTTGTTCTACTACATATCAAGATCACAGGAAAGTACACTTGTTAGTTATTGGCATAGTTGTTAACTAGGGTTATATTGGTGCAAAAACACAGGAATATGGGAATCAAAGATCCCAGAAACTGACTCATAGGTATTTGAGTTATGATAGGATTCTTTTGTAAAGATGTGTTTTCTCAAATAGCAATGTAATAATAATAATAAAGAGTTTTCTATGCCCTGTAATGATAAATTTTTCAATTTATTGTTGTGCTGGATGGGGGCACATTGTGTATTTACAAAAGTTCTCATGTTTAAGATATCTACACAGAAAGTTTCCTTGTGACATATATATATATATACATATATACATATATGTATATATATATAATAACTAGAATTGGTATCTCTCCTCTATTTTTCTCCTTTCTACTTTAGTTCTATTATGGTGATTTTAACAGGTTTAAAAATTCTATATTAATTCTTGTATAGAGAAGATATCACCTTCTTAACTTCCTTCTTTTACCCTCACTCTATTGTATGTGACCTCCCTTTTGTGTGACCCATTTTTCCTAATATTACTGCATTTGTATTAGGTCTATATTTCACATATGAGAGAAAACATGCAGCTTTTGACCTTCAAAACTTGGATAACTTCAATTAAGATGATGTTCTCCAGTTCCATCCATTTACCTGCAAATGACAAAATTTCATTCTTCTTTGTGGCTGAGTAAAATTCCACTTTAAATAAATGCCCCATTTTCTTAAACCATTTGTCAGTAGTAAGGCATCTTGGCTGTTTACATAGCTTAGCTATTGTGGATAATACTGCAATAAACATGGGTGTACAGGTACCTTTATTGTAACCTGACTCACATTCCTTCAGGTATCCCTAGGAGTAGAATTGCTGGATCTTATGGCAGATCTATTTTTAGTTTTTTAAGGAGTCTCCATACAGGTTTTCATAGTGGTTGTACTAGCTTACATTCCAGTCAGCAGCATATAAGGGTTCTTTTTTCCCCACATTTTCACCAACATTTGTAGTCATTTGAGTTCTTGATGGTAGTCATTCTAATAAGAATGTGTAGAATTTTAATGTGGATTTGGTTTGTATTTACTTTATAGCTAAGAATGTTGAGCCCTTTTTTCATATGTTTTTAGACATTTGGACTTCTTCTTTTGAAAAAGCTCTATTCAGTTAATTTGCCCATTTCTTCATTGGTTCATATTCTGGGCACTTGGTAGTATATACACGATCTATTTCAATGTCCTCTATTAAAATTGTTCCTATTTTATAGTGGGGAAATTATAACTAGGTTAATTTGTTAGTTCAGTCAAAGAGAATGGAAATAGCTGGGCACCAGTGACTCACACCTATAATCCTAGCTACTCAGGAGGCAAAGATCAGGAAGATCAGTGTTCAAGGCCAGCCCAGGCAAATGGTTCCATGAGATCTATCTCAAAAAACCCTTTGCAAAAAAGTGTTGGCAGAGTGGCTCAAGTTATAGGCCTTGATTTCAAGCCCCAATACTGAAAAAGAGAGAAAGAGAGAGAGAGAATGGAAATAATGGAACCAAAATGAGCACTGAATATTCAGAGTCTAAAATTAACATTATTTGTGTGTGTTTTCTATTTTAGCACTGTGCTACACAACTTTGTGTGTTAAGGCATTAATCCTCATAAACTTTCATGGAAAATTTTAGGATACAAAATATTATTTTTTTGGTGGTACTGGGGTTTGAACTCAGAGTCTTACACTTGCTAGGCAGGTGCTCTATCACTTGAAACACTCCACCAGCCCTTGGAACGCAAAACATTTTGACCTACTGTGACAAAACAAAAGGGTTTCCTGTCTTTATGGGCAGAAAAATATGAAATGACAATAACACTGTTGATGACTTTTCATTGAGAAATAATTTTCCAGAGTAAACACCAACACATTAATCATTTAAGTAATTTATATATTGTAACATAAATCATAATTATTTTTATTTTTTTACTTTAATAGGAGATTGAAGATTTTAAACAAAATTTTGGTGTTAGTTAATTTTACCCACTACAAATGCTGTTTGGAGTTTACTCATTGCTACCATTTCTCTCAAGTCTATTTTTCAGGTTAGATTTTTTTGGTATAAATTTAGTCAAGAAAATTGAATTTTTTAATAAATGTCCATTGCTTTCTGCATTTTAAGCTCCTGTGTTATTTTGGGATTGTTTCTTCCATGAAATCTAATTTTATTCAGATCTATTTTTCAGGTTTCTATTGTGCCAGTAAAGTGTGTTTCTTCATTTAGTTTTTCATCCATAATAAATTATACTTGGGCCTAGTGAAAATGTCACCAGAATTAAAATGTTTGCATAAAAATTTCCTTCCTGCTTTATAACTGTTTTTCTTTCAGTTTTTCGGACAGTGAAATTGAGGCTCACACTCTAACTGCTTTGGTATAAATTTGAATTAAGTGCTGTTTGACAACCATGTTTATGCTTTTCTCTTGTCTGCTAATGTCTCTGACACCAATTATCCCAAATTCTGATTTTATAGATAATTTTGTCTTGCTTTTCTAACAGGTATTGTCTAGATAAAATGAGGCTGTATATGTGGAAAATTTTTATGATTTGTAAAGATAGATGTTATGTATCTAATACAAGTATCCTTCATTATTATTTCTATGGGCTGGATATTCATATGCCCTCAAAATTCATAGGCTGAGGACCAAGTTCAGTACTTCATGCTTACAATACTAGCTACTCAAGAGGCAGAGCTCAGGAGAATTGTTCATTTCCATCCTGAGCAAAAGGTCAGCAAGACTCCATCTGAACCAATAAGCAGGACATGGTGGCACATGCCTGTGTTTTCAGCTGTATAGGAAGCATAGACAGGAGGTCCTAGGTCCTGTACAAAAACATGAGACCCTATCTGAAAAATGACTAAGGAAGAAAATAATTAAGTAAATAAAATAGAAGAGCTGGGGCCATGGCTCAAGTGGAAGAATTCTTGCCTAGCAAGCATGAAGCCCTAAGTTCAAACTTTAGTAACACCAAAAAAAAAAAAAAAAGAAGAGTTACAGTTTAAAATATAATGGTGATCAGTGGCCTTATAAAAGAAATCCCTGAAAGTTGCCATGCTCCTTATGGGAGGACACGGTGAGAAGGCACTATTTGTGAGTCAGAAAGTAGTAGGTCACACCAGATACTGAATCTGATAGTACATTGATCTTAGATTCTCCACTTTCTAAAACTGTATGAAATAACCCTACTGTTTATAAACCACCTAGCTAATGGAATACCACCAACAGCAAACTACCCTTTTTCATCTCAGTCAACTTCTTTGTCCTGGTAAAAATTTTAAATTATATTCTTCTGGGCATTATGACAAAGACCTCTGGGCCTGTAATCTCAGCACTCTGGAGATAGAGGCAAGAGGACCATGAATTGGAGACCAGCCTGAGCTACACTGTGAGACTCTGTCATAAGCTCCCAAAAATTTGTATTCCATTTGTATATTCACCTCAATTAACTTTTAGTATTATCTTCTGAAAGAGTCCTTTTATGAATATATGCTTGCATCAGTTGTTAAGTCAGGAATCTTTCCATTCTCTTGAACAATGAACAAGATTGTTTCCCCAATTAAAACCTTTTTACTCTAAGTTTACATTTATTTTCTGGCAAGTTATGCATATGCAGAAACTGTATCACTGCTACATCACTTTTGTAATTATTTTTATACTTTTTTTCTTTCAACAATGCATTTAATGAGGTTTAGAAAAGCTAGCTAGAGTGAAAGAGAGACAGACCGAGATGGCAGATAGCCAAAAGACCCTGGAACTCTGACCTCCACAACTGCAACAGTGTACTTCAGATTTGTGGTAGCAAGGATTGGGTAATCCAACATTTTTGCCAATTAAGATACTATCAAATTCATAGAGTGAAGATAATGTGCAACAATCAACCCTTTAATTAGCTTCTTATAGCACATAACAGCCCCAGAAGCCTAGGCACTGTTACTGGCAGCTGCTGGCTGCCTGTTGGAAAGCTATTTTTCCCTTTTTTTTCTTTTTTTTTAAGTTTTCTTTCTTGGCTTCATTTCTCTTCTCTTGGAACATCAAAAATGCAATTCAGAGAACTGCAAAATGAGTTCTGCAAGCATCTAAGATGCCCTGGACCTTCCATAATTCACAGACACAGAACATCAGACTTCTGCCTACCTGTACCTGATTCCACTTTAGTGAATCTGCCACCCAGCCAGGTAAGAGTGGCACATCATCTGCTCTGGAGGGTACAGCTGGTGGGCAGATCACACACCCCCTGGACAAAACTGGTAGCCAAATAAATGAATGGAATATTTCACCTCTGCCTGGTGGGGGTGATAGGGAACCCTGAAGTGATCAGCCTGTGTAGAGGCAAGGCAGCTCAGCCACAGTCTGGTGAAAACATCAACCACACTGGAGAAAGTGATAGTGAGCTGAAATTGACAGACTTCAAAGGAAAAGTGGTGAACCAGAATGCTCAATTCTAGCTCCCAGGCTTACCCTGTGGGCAATTGGAGCTAGAGACTGCTCACAAATCAGCTCCTCATGGGACTATTTGGAGAACTCACATACAAAAACAAGCTGTTCAAGAGGGCCCATCTCTCCAAGGAAAGTTTGGGCTCAAACACCCTGAGCAGATTCCCCCCAAAACTGTCCATTGGGGAGCAGCAACATCCACTTCCACATAGTACAGCATTCCAACCATAAGAAATGGCAGAAATACAAAGAGAGGCTCTGTCAAAAGTGTCAGCACCTGGATTAGGTATCAGAGGAAAAAGCCCAGAACTGAGAGGGAACCCATTTCTCTCCATAACAAGAATGTTGGACCATAATATAAATATATATATATATATATATACATATATATATATATATATATATATGTATATATATATATATTAGAATTTTAATTTTTATTTATTTTTATTTTTTCAATTTGTTATCTATCTCCATGTTTTATTCTGTTCAAATATCAATTTGCTTAGCCTACTCTTCTTCCACTTTCCTTTCTCTCTCCCACTTTTCTTCTCCTTACCTTCCTCTTCACCCCCTCTTTCTTCCCTCTCTTCCTCCATATTCACCACTTACTGAGTAGTCTATTATACCAACTTTACACATTACCTGCATCCTTCCTATCACTCTGCAATCCCTAACAATAGTATTCTCCCCCACAGTGACTGAACTACACCTTTGCACATTAGGACTGTATTACCTTGTAGCCTCCAAACCTTATACCTCTTTTCTCCCTCATCCCATCCTCCTTCCCTGTCCCCTATTCTAGCACCATCTTTTCAATTACCTAAGTACCTATCTCTATGAAAACAACTGTTATCTCCCCAATACCCATTCCTTATAGATAATATCACTAAAGGTTTTTTATAAATATGTGAATAACTGGTTTGGCATTGAATCTGTGAATTTGTTATTGCTAAGTTATATTGCCAGGTCAGGCAACAAAAGTATCACAACAACTGAGTTAACAACTAAGCTACTCAAAGTATAGAAATTAAGTCAAGGGGAAGATAACAGGTGACTAAAACCCCAAACTAACTAACTAACAACACACAAACAAATTACAAAATAGAAACATGGGGAGAAAAGGAAAGCAGGGGAATATGATTCCTTAAAAGAGCAACAATAACACAGGGAAGGAGATGAATTCCCAGTTGCTGACATCAGAAAAATGTTGATAAGAATGTTCAATGAGCCTAAAGAGGGGCTTAAACAGTACATACAAAACGAACTCAATGAATCCCAACAAAACACAGATAAAAAACTTGAGAAGACACAGAAACAATTGAATGAACTCAGAGAGATTTCAACAAACTCCAAAATGAATCTAAGGAGATTATGAAAAAAGAAATAAATGAAAAAAAGAACACAGCACAAGATATGAAAAAGCAGATTAATAAGGATATGGAAAGTCTCAGAGAAAATTAAACAGAAATCCTAAAATAAAAAGTTTAAGTCAAAAAACACAGATGAAAGTCACTCTAGCAGACTGGTACAAGTGGAAGACAGAATTTCAGGACTCAAAGACAAAATTGATATTAAAGAAAAAAACAGAAGAATTCTTAGATGAAAGACTCAAGAGCTGCAAAGGAATATGCAAAAACTCTGTGACTCCATCAAAAGATCAAATGTGTGACTCATGGGGAATCAAAGAAGGAAAAGAGGTACAAGCCAAAGGTATAGGTAATATAGTCAACAAAATAAAAGCAGAAAACTTTCCAAATCTTGAGAAAGAAATGCCCTTTCAGGACACCAAACAGACATGATCAAAATAGAACCTTTCCGTGGTATATTATAGTTAAAACAATTAGCACAGAAAACAGGGAAAGAATATTGAAGGCTGTAAGAGAGAAAAATGAAATAGCATATAAAGTTAAGCCCATCAAAATAACAGCAGATTTCTCAACAGAAAACTTAAAAGCAAGAACTAAAGAGTAAAATATTTCCAGCACTGAAAGAAAATAATTTTAGTCCTAGGATAACTCTTCCAAGCAAAGCTATCATTCAAAATGGAACACAGAATAAAAATCTTCCATAATAAACAGAAACTAAAATAATACATGACCACTAAGCCACCATTACAGAAGATTCTGAAGGGAATCTACATACAGAAGATGGAAACAAACAGACCCATGGGAATTATTAAACCTTAAGAGAAGAGCAGACAAGTAATAAGAGAGTAGCATAGAATTAGTTACACACACACAAACCCTTACACAACAAAAACAACTACATGGCAGGAATAACCACATACCTCTCAATATTAACACTGAATGTTAATGGCCTCAATTTTCCCATTAAAAGACAAGGATCAGGAAACTGTGATTAAAAAGGAAGAGCCAACAATCTGTTGTTTACAAAAAACCTACTTTACAGACAGAAACAAACAATGCCTGAGGGTAAATGGATGGTAGAAGATTTACCAAGCTAATGGCCACCCCAAGAAAGGCAGGAGTAGCAATACTTATATCAGATAAAGTGGACTTTAAACTTAGTTGGTCAGAAAAGACAAAGAAGGTCACTTCATACTAATAAAAGGAGCAATACATCAAGAGGAAATAACAACTGTTAACTTATATGTGCCCAATGTTGGTGTACCCAACTTCATTAAATATACCCAAATGAGCTAAAAAACACACATAGATACCAACACAGTGGTGGTGGGAGACTGCAATACTCCTCTATCATTAATAGATAGATCATCTAGGCAAAAAGCCAACAAAGAACTCTGGAATTGAATGATACCATAGATCAAATGAACCTGACAGATATCTACAGTGTATTCTATCCTGCAACAGCACAATATACAGTCTTCTCAAAGCCAATGGAACTTTTTCCAAAATAGACCATATTTTAGGTCACAAAGAAAGTCTTAACAAATTTTTTAAAAGTGAAATAATCTCCTGCATACTGCCACACCACAATGCAATAAAACTAGAAATCAACAATTGAAAAAAAAAAAGCAGAAAATCCTTAGACACATGGAGACTGACAACACATTGCTCCATGATCAATGCATCACTGAAGAAATAAGGAAGGAGATCAAAATGTTCCTGGCATTTAATGAAAATGAAAGCACAGCCTAACAGAGCCTATGGGGCACAGCAAAGGCAGTCTTAAGGGGAAAGTTTATAGCCATGAAACGCAGAAAACTCTCAAATAAATGACATAATACTGCATTTCAAATTCCAAGAAAAATAAGAACAAGCTAAACCCAAGACTATCAGAAGGAGAAAAATGTTAAAAATCAGGGTCAAAATCAATAAAATGGAGACCAAAAAGACATATAAAGAATCAACAAAACAAAAAGCTGTTTCTTTGAAAAGATAAATAAAATTGACAAACCCCTGGCTGACTAAAATGAGGAGGGAAAAGATCCAAATTAATAAAATTAGAAATGGAAAAGGAGAAATAACAACAAACACCAAGGAAATTCAAGGAATCATTAGAAACTACTTTGAAAAACTACTTTCAAATAAATTGGAAAGTCTAGCAGAAATGAACAAATTTCTAGACAGTTGACCATCCAAAACAGAACCAAGAAGATATTAATCACCTCAACAGATCTATAATGTACAGTGAGATTGAAGCAGCAAGTCTCCCAAAAAATAAAAGTCCAGGATCTGATGGATTCACCACTGAATTCTACCAGATCTTGAAAGAACTATTACCAACACTCCTCAAACTTTTCTATGAAATAGGAAGGGAAGAAACACTGCCAAACTCATTCTATGAAGCCAATATTAAACTCATACCCAAACTGCACAAAGATACAACAAAAGAAGAATTATAGGCCAATCAATCAAATTAACATAGATGCAAATATCCTCAATAAAATATTGGCAAATTGAATTCAATAGCATATCAAAAAGATCATATAGCATGATCAAGTTAGCTTCATTCCAGGCATGCAGGGTTGGTTCAGCATACACAAATCATTATATGTAGTACAGCATACTAGCATAAGCAAAAACAAAAACCATATTATCATTCCAATAGATGCAGAAAAAGTCTTTGACAAAATTCAACTTCCATTCGTGATAAAAGCTATGATGAAACTAGAAATAGAAGAAATTTACCTCAACATAATAAAAGCTATAAATGACAAGTCTACAGCCAACATCTGGGTAGAAACTGAAACCATTTCTTCTAAAGTCAGGAATGAGAGTGTTCGCTATTTCCACTCCTATTCAACATACTCTTGGAATGCCTAGTCAGAGCAATAAGACAGGAAGTAGAAATAAACAGAATACAAATTGGAGAGGAGTAGTCAAACTATTTCTGTTTATAGATGACATGATGTTATACCAAAAAGAACTGAAAAACTTCTAGACATCATAAAAGGCTTCAGCAAAGTAGCAGGATACAAAATCAATTTACAAAAATCAGTAACCTTTCTCTATATCAACAATGAATAGACTAAGAAGGAACACAGAAAAACAATTCTATTTATAATTGCCTCAAAAAAATAAAATACTTAGATATAAATTTAACAAAGGATGTGAAAGACTTCTAGAAGGAAAACTATAAATCATTAATGAAAGAAATTGAACAAAACTACAGAAGATGGAAAGATATCCCATGCTTATGTATTGTATTGGTAGAATCAATATTGTGAAAATGGCTATATTATCGAAAGCAATCTTCATGTTCCATACAATTGCTATCAAAATTCCTTTTCTAAATGCAAGAGATTGAAAAATCAACGAAGTTCAACTGGAAGCACAAAAGGCTGCAAGTAGCCAAGGCAATATTGAGCAAAAATACTGTGGGAAGTATCACAATACCTGATTTCAAACTATACTACAGAGCTATAGCAATAAAAACACCATGGTACTGCACAAAAACAGGCCCAGATATGAACCCATGCAACTACTCCCACCTGATTTTTGAAAAAAGACAACCACTTCAACAAATGTTGCTGGGCAAACTGGATAACTACATGTAGAAAACTCAAGTTTAATCCACATCTTTTGCCCAGTACAAGAATCAACTCAAAGTGTTCATTAAGGGCCTTAATATAAGACCTGAAACTTGGAAGCTAGTGTAGGAGAGAGCAAGGAATACATTGGAATTAGTATGCATAGTCATTGACTTCCTAAGTAGGATACAAATGACTCAAAAACTGAGAGAAAGGATTGACAAATAAGACTGCATGAAATTAAAAAGCTTCTGCACAACAAAAGAAATAGTCACTAAATTGAAGAGACAGCCCATAGAATGGGAGAAAATTTTTGCCAGATATACACCTGACAAGGGATTAATTACCAGAATATATAGGGAGCTCAAAAAACTAAATTCTCAAAAAAATCAATGACCCAATGAAGAAACAGACAAATTAACTGAACAGAGCTTTTTCAAAGGAAGTCCAAATGACTAAAAACACATGAAGTAATGCTCACCATCCCTGGCCATAAAGGAAATACAAATCAAAACCAGGTTGGTTCCACCTCACTCCTGTTAGAATGGCTACCATCAAGAACACAAACAACAGCAAATATTGGTGAGGAGGTGGGGAAAAAGGAACCCCATACACTGCTGGTGGGACTGTAAATTAATACAACCACTATGGAAAACAGTATGGAGGTACCTCACGAAACTAAAAATAGAACTGCCATATGATCCAGCAATTCCACACCTAAGGATATACCCAAAGGAATGCAAGTTAGGTTACAATAAATGCACTTGCACACCCATATTTCTTGCAGCACAATTCACAATAGCTAAGGTATGGAAACAGTCAAGATGCCTCACTACTGATGAATGGATTCAGAAAATGTAGTATTTTTATATTCAGCCACAAAGAAGAATGAAATTTTGCCATTTTTAAATAAATGGATGGAACTGCAGAACATCATCTTAAGTGAAGTTAGCCAGGTTCAGAATGCCAAAACTGGCATGTTTTCTCTCATATGTGAAATATAGACCTAATATAAATACAGCAATATTGTGAAAATCAGGTCATACTGAAGGGAGGTCACATATGAGAGAGTGAGGGTAAAAGAACTAAGTTAAGTAGGTGAATTTGGTTTATGTACTCTCTATAAAAGAATGAATATAGAATTTTTAAACCTGTTGAAATTACCATAAGAAGGAGTACTAGGATAGAAAGAAGAAAAATAGAGGAGATGAACCAATTCAGGTTATGATACATATATACATGGAACTGTCACAGAGAAACTCTCTACAAATCTATCTTAAACAAACAAAACTGTCATTCTTTTCTTGTTTTACAAAATCATATTATAGGAGGGTAGAACAGGTTCTTCCTATGTGGGGTTGGTACTAAGAGGTGGGAGGAGGTGAGGAAAGGGTACACAGTGCAAATACTGTGTATACATGTTTGTATATGGAAAAATTATACCTAGAAATTATTCCACGAATGGGGGGAAGAGGGAGTATAGGGTAATAATGGAGGGGGTGAATTCAAATATGATATATTTGTATATTTGTTATATTGTAAGAACTTTTGTAGATTCTACAGTGTACACCCACTTAGCACAACAATAAAAAAGAAATGTGTCTAAACAAAAAACAAGAGAGTTAGAGTTGAATTAAAACCATGTCAGCATTTCTCCTCTGAACACAGTAAATTAATTGAATATAACCTCTTACTGTTACCTGGAAAAGTGGGAAAAATAACTAAAATAACATTTGAAATACTGTACAGAAACTATCACAGAACTATAGTACCTGAGAATAGGGGAAACATGTAGCAGACTATGATTTTCTGGGTTTTGATTCCATAAAAAGTTATATGGCAGGTATTGGGATACAAGAGAAATGAGGTTTTGTTACTGAGTTGAGGAGTCAGTTCAGTTCCAGCAGGTGGAGAGATCTGGAGGGGTATCCAAAGGAGATTATTCTAAATCAATAAAAAACTTCAAGTATTTGCATAAGATTCCAGTGAGTCTTTTCTGAATGTTTAAGTTACTAATCTGTATGAAAAATACCATTCACTTGTGACCTATGTACTGAGCCACTCCCAAGGACTCACACACATTGTAGAGGCCTTGCAAGGAATTCTTTGTGAACTTAGAATGCACATGATATTAATACCTCACTACTTCTAGATTAAGTATTACCTAGAACTTCTTAAAATGAACCTTAAGGAGTCAAGTTGATCTTTTGCTTGACAGAGACAAGAGCTAACATACTCAAAGGACAAAAATAATATCCAACTACTCATTAATAAAATATTTACATTGTTCAGTGTCTAGATAAGAGGCAGGAAATTGAAATTCATCACCAAGAAAATAGTCATTATTAAAAAAAAATCCCAAATGACAGACATGATGGAATTAGCAGAGAGGAAATTTAAACAACTAACATAAATATGCCAAACTACTCAAGGATTTAAAGGAAAAAAAACATAAAGGGGGAAGAAATGTAAAATACAAAATAACCATGTAGAACTTAGCTAAATGAAAAGCATAACAAAGAAAAACACAGTAGGTGTGATTGATAGCAGATAAGGCATTGAAGAAGAAAAGTATTTGTGAATTTCAAACTATATCAATAAAAAATGATTCAAACGGAAGTAAAGAGAAATAAAAGACCAAGAAAAATGCACAGCTTCAGTGGGGCAGTATCAAGTAGTTCATAATATAAACATTTGGAACTCCTGAAAGTGGGGAGAGAAAAAATACCAGGAAAAATGACAACAGTGATGAAAATCATTAACTAATTGATCTAAGAAAATTGTCAAACTACAATCAGCATAATCAAGACAAAAACTGCACCAAAAAGACATATAATCAAACTACACAAAATTAATTACAAAAATATCATGGAAGCATCTAGATTAAAAAAAGACACAGTGTGGATACAGAAACTAAGATGAGAATGACTCTAGATATCTCCTCGGGAATGCTACAATGGAACACTGAAGTGCTAAAAGAGCAAAAAAAATCTATATCCACCCAAAATCTTTCACAAACGCAAGTGAATGCTGTCTTCTGCAAATAGATAAATGCTGAGAGGATTTGTCACTAGCAGACCTATATTGTATATTTAAAATCTCTGCAGACTGAAGGTAAATAATACCAGATGGAAACCTGGATTTACAGAAAAAGAATGAAAGTGCTCCAGGAATGGTAATTCTGTGAACAAGTAGACAATAGTTTCCCCTCCTTTTTAATTGTTTCCTTGAAATATAATTAAATATTTAAAACAGAAGTAATAGCAATTATTGATGGGTTTACAACATATGTGGAAGAGAAATATATGACATCAGTAACAACATATAAGAAACACATCATTTTAATTACATTGTGTAATTAAATTGTATAAATAAATGTTAAGATTATTTAAATGTCAACTTTAGTAATTTAAAGATGCATTTTCAAACACAAAATAGCTTTTAAATGGTCAAACAAGTAAATATAGTAATTAAGCTAATAATTGAGATAAAATATTAAAGAACAAATCAATAATTCAAAAGAAAGTTGGAAAAAAGCTAAAATGAAATAAAAAATGGGAAGAGCAAATAAAAGATAGGAAGATTAAGGAGTTAAACTTAACTATATCAGCAAATGCACTACTACTGCATTTGAATTGACTTAAATTTGTACTGTTCAATAGGGTAGCTACAAGCTATATGTGACTGTTAAGCATTAGAAGTGTGGCTAATATGACTGAGGAACTGAGCTTCTAATTACATTTAATACTAAATAATTGAGATGGAAATTTAAAAACAGAAACTCAATTCTGTTATTATGATACTTTTAAATATGTCAGGAACCATGTGGGCACGTTGATCTACATCTTAACTGTAAATTTTATGAAAATTCAGGATAAAGTATTTTTGATGAAAATGTCATATCCAAATTGAAATACTGTATGTATAAAATACAAGTTGATTTCAGAAATTTTAGTATGAAAGAGAATATTGAAATTTCACCAATATCTTTACATTGACTACTTGTTTCAATGATATTTTGATATATTTAGTCAAATAAGATATATAACTTTTATCAATTATCTGCTTCAATTTGTAACTCAAATATGACTCCTATTATCATTTCAACACTTTTTTATTCATCACTAAACACTCTGATAAAAATGAAGAATTGTCAAGCTGTCTAATAAATCAGTAATCTTTACATATAAGAATAGAAAGCATTCTCGAGTGATGCTGAAAATAAGCAAAAAGTTTGGAGATTATAGTACATGAACTAAACACTTGCTAGATTGGATATTAAGGACATAACAGGAGTGACAAAGGACAAACAAAAAAATCAGTATAAGAGAAGAGGGATCAGATGAAGAGACACACGTGTATATGGCTGAATTGTTGACAAAGCTCCCCATACAGCCGATGTGAAAGGAACCTTTTCAAAATAAGGTTCTGAAACAACTTTAAATTCATATGGAAAAAATAAAGTTTGACTTTAATTAAATTAAAATAATTTCATACATATAATTGATCTAAATAGAAAATGAGTCAAATCTGCTAGAGACAAACAGGGTAATATAGTAGAAATTGGGGGAAAGTGAATATTTCCTAGCCATGACATTAAGCTATAACCACAAAATTCAAAAGAAATAAATGAGACTTAGTCAGAATTGAATATTTCTGTTTTTCAACATAGAAGATGAATAAGAAACTTTCAGAGTAGGAGAAAAAATTTTGAACAAGGGGATTTTGATGGGAAAATTCACAATTATGCACATTCACAAAAACTCACCAAACTGTACAGCAAATGTTCTCAAGGATGTGGAGCTATCAGATCTTCCCTATTATTGGTGGGAATCTAGAATGATACATGATACAGACCATTTGGCAAACGTAGTAATTTTTTACAAATCTACACATGATCTTATGACTCAGAAATTCCACTCCTAGGTATCTACCCAAATAAATAAATTCATTTTTTGAAAATTCTTGTACACAGTACCTAAACCTACAAACTATTTAGCTGTCCTAAATTTCTACCAATAAGAAAAATATTAAAAAAAAAATCAAAGGAACCTGGCATATTGACATACATTCATTTTCAGATCTCTACTCATCAATAGAAGAAAATAAAATACTATAGCAATTACATAGATGCATCTCTGAAACATCATGGTAAGTAAAGGAAACAAAATATGAAGGAACACCTGCTGTGTTATTCCATTTGTGTTTGAAAGTAGATAAAATTAATACATACCGGAAAAAAGCCCCAAACGTTCATTGCCTCTACCACTGGAGAACTCAACATTGAATTTTCTATTTAGGTGTTAAGGAAGCAAAAAAAGAAAATGGATTTCTGAAAATCCATTTCTGAAAAAAAAGAAAAGAAACAGCCAGGCACAGTGGCTCACACTAGTAATCCCAGCTACTAGAGAGGCAGAGATCAGGAGGATCACAGGTAAATAACCCGGGCAAAACCCCTCTTCTTAACAAAAAAGCTGAGCATGTTGGTGTGTGTCTGTCATCTCCACTATGTTGGGGGCTTAAGTAGGAGGATTGTGGTCAAGCATGGGCAAAAAAAAATCTTAAAAATAAAGCAAATGTGGTAGAGAGTGGTTGTATAGCTCAAGTGACAGAGCTTCTGGCATGGGGCCTTGAGTTCAAATGCAGTACTGCTAACAAATAAATAATAAGAAATACATTATCAGTAAAAACTGAGAAAGACAAATTGTGTCTATGTATTTAATGGTGCAAAGTCGATCTTTGACTATTTTGTCATCTAAATGTCAAGTATATAATCTTAAATTTTAATTAACTTTCAGATTGCCACCTCACATTCTTGTTCAGAATATCTGCTCTTTATCTACTTTTTTGCAAGCTGAAAGAGACACTGCAGGCTGCCTTCTCCAGCTCTCACGGGCTCATTTAAATGTGTTGAGATGCTCATGTCATCCACACATTCTTCTTTCTGCCCACAATGCCTTTTTCCCTTTCCTCCTATTGAAGTGCTTCTTCTCTACTTTCTGTTAGTCATCACATCCTCTGTGGTCCTAAATTGCATTGTCAAGATCTCTGCTAGAGTCATAGACGCATTTTTTTCTGTAGTGTCCTGCTTTTCTTGAAAAGTGATGCTACATTCTTCTTTCTCTACATCCTCAGAGTCCAGCAAAGTGGCAATAAAAGTACATAAAATAAACATGTGCTGGTTTTTGCTAAGTGTATGATTCTGAGAATGTAGTTTTAAAGGTCTTTTAGAAGTTTTTGATGCAGATATTTATATGGTAGTAGTAGGATCAAATTTTAAACAGCATTCCCCATTACTGAAAGAACAAAATTGTATAGTGAAATTTCTCCATAGATGGTTTATTTTTTATATTCAATTTCACACATACAGCAGATTAGGAAAATTTAATATTTTGAAAAGATGAATGATGTTTCAAGAGAAATATTTTAATATGCTTTCTTTGGAAAATAAATTACATATGAATTATCTAGGTGATAACTTGTTTCTACTTTAGTCTTTATTGATATTTTAATATAACAAAAATAAAAATGCCATTGCAAATAATTTAGTTTCTGATGAGGCAATTGATTACAAAAGTTAATCAGTTCAAGAATACAAGGTTACAAAGTAGTTTCTTCCTGTAATTACTTTGAAGTCTAGAAATTCAAAGTTGAAATGGTCTTCTTTCACCTTGAAAAACTTTCTCCTTTCAAGCATAGAAGACAGAACAATTAACTGACCAAGTAACTTTTGTCACCAATAAGAAGAGAGGCCATTCCTGAAACCTAGCTCTTTGGTACTGAAATTAATTTCAATATTTAGCAAGGACAAAAAAATATTTCAACATGGAAATTCTCTCTATTCCATTCAATATGTCACTGAAGGGGTTTGAGTATTTAAACTAAGGATGTCAACCCTGGATGATAAGTCACATGTGGGGTCAGAACCAAGTAGCACTACTTGAGCTCCAGCCCAGAGATTCTTCCCTAACTGGCTTCTGAAGGTACCCACCTCAGTATTCCACCATGCAGGTGAGATTGAGAGCTAAGATAATAGTCAATTTTCTTTTTCCAAGTCAAAAGTATTTTATTACCTTACTATTAATTTATGCTTCTGAATACTCATTTTAGTTGCCAATTAGACACCAGTATGAAATTGATTATAAAGCATGTCGATTTTTAATAGTTCAGCCTTCATATATTAAAAAAATTTCGCAATGTTTCAATTTATTAATTATGGAACTATGGGACTTGGATATATGACTAAAATCTACCTCAAAACATGTACTTTGTTGCACACATATTTTTCTGTGGACAAGTATATTCCTGTAAGTATGAACCAGTCCACAAGAGAGGGTCATACATATTATACTATGTTTTTATAATAAGGATATGGTATAGTGAATTATGGCAAAAATCTACATTAATATATATTCTATTTAATTTGGCAGGCCCTGGGGACATATTTTCAAATATGAAATTAAAGTAAAGTATAATTATTTTTTAAAAATTCATGATTTTAAACAAATTCATCCTATTTTCAAAATGTTATTAAAACCAACCAGAATTTTATATTTTTATAAAATTTTATAAGACATCTCCTATTAAGTTTATGCCAAAATTAAATATGAAATGAGACTTCTGTTTCTAACAGTGTTTAAAATATGACCCTATATTTAAACTCCGGCAGTAATTCTTTACATTAGTCATCCATCTATGGTGGTTCAATACTATCAGTTATAATTGAGTGGTTCAATAAAAGCACTAAAAATTTTGGATTCTGTCTTTACAAATTGTACTTGTTGGCACCAATAGTCTTTCTTGGGATAATCTCTAAACAATTTGGAACTGTCAAAACCAGCTCTACCTCACTCAGAAATACTAACAATCAATGGTACACTCCAACCCCTAAGAATAAGCTCAAAGTTCCTTTTCATTCTGACATCGAGGATGAGATGTTGTATTAGTAGAGAGGTGGAGTGTTCTAGGCTACAGTGATGGCCATACTTAAAGAAATTGGATATTCAATGAGATGAGGAAAGGCAATACTTTGCGTTGGAAATAATGTCATTGTAACCAATTCCTTGTAGGGTAATATTAGAAATTACTTTATGAAAATTACTGAAGTGTTCAGTATTGTTTTCCTATTTGCCCTGGTTGTATCTATGGAATTATAGCACAAAAACTCACAGGCAGATGTTAGGAAAGAAAATTATGCACTTAGTTGGCCATAAATTCAGATTGTAACTACAACTCTTTCCAAAGTGTTTTCCTTGTAAATGTAAAGTGACTTTTCTCATTGTCTTCAGAAAAGACTAAACAGTGGCATACAAAGATAAATCCTGAAAATCTAACAATGTATCCTCTTTAAAAGACATTTAATCCAATGTAGGTCCAGGAATTGTAACCATGGTACCACTCTGATGTGTTATACTGATAATGGTTTAGAAGGTTGTGGGTTTAAGAAGGAATAGGAAATATTCAGAAATTCTTTGTACTTTCCATTGATTTTTTTGCATGACCTAAAACTTCTCCAAGAGATAAACCTCATTATTTAAAAAAGAAGCTCAATTTAAACATAAAATGTTCATAAAGATTTTTTAATTTGTCACAGTATTACATATTTTTATTTACTTTTAGGCTCTTAGAAGTCATTCAAAATCAATAAATACAAATTTTGCTTTTGGAATCTTACTGCTAGTGAAATCAGTATTTATTTGAAACTCAAATATAAGAGGGTGTGGCTTGGTCCTAAAAGCCTTATTGTACTCAGTTCATTTTCAAACAAAAGAAGAAAAAGCACTGACCCATATTTCTAGCCAGCCTCTGTGCAGAGGTAGCGGGAAGGGAAGAAGACTGTAGTTTGAGCAAGTCCTTTATCTGACAATCTCAGGAGGCGAGTGAGAAACAAAATCTGAAGTAGTAATTCTTAGCCTTCAATGCATTTCAGAATCATCTGGGAAGTTTTGAAAATACATGTGCTGTAGTAGCAAGCCAATGGTTCAGTTGCAGTTTCCCTGGGATATAGTACAGGGATTGGGTGTTTTTTAAGTTGCCCAGGTTAGTTTATCAAAAGCCCATCCATAATACTTTTCTAGTGAGGCCTGAGTGATCACTCACATGCAGTTCTGTGCCATAAGGAATATTTCTAATGCCTATCAATTATTCTTTTCGCCACACCAAGGTTAAAAAAAGACTCAGCAGTGAAAACTCACCTAATTGAAAGAAAAATAAGATAGCAATTTTTTGTTAAATCAATTCTCAGCACAAG
Organism: Castor canadensis; assembly: GCF_047511655.1. Classification (NCBI taxonomy): domain Eukaryota; kingdom Metazoa; phylum Chordata; class Mammalia; order Rodentia; family Castoridae; genus Castor; species Castor canadensis. Next base: position 93,013,659 of record NC_133390.1, on the reverse strand, counting down.
GAAGAAAAAAAAGAAAGAAAAAAACCCTTACAATTATACTATTCTCATGCTTCTCTCTCATCCCATACTTCTTTACTTCCAGTTCCCTCTGAGATAGTGTTCAGATAATTCCTAATTCAACTTTGGTATCTTGCTGACATTTTTACTGTATTTCTATTTTTTTTTTGTTTTTATGTATTGATTTTATTTTATTTTTTTTTTTCATTTTTCTTTTATTATTCATATGTGCATACAAGGCTTGGTTCATTTCTCCCCCCTGCCCCCACCCCCTCCCTTACCACCCACTCCACCCCCTCCCGCTTCCCCCCTCAATACCCCGCAGAAACTATTTTGCCCTTATCTCTAATTTTGTTGTAGAGAGAGTATAAGCAATAATAGGAAGGAACAAGGGGTTTTGCTGGTTGAGATAAGGATAGCTATACAGGGCATTGACTCACATTGATTTCCTGTGCGTGGGTGTTACCTTCTAGGTTAATAAACTAATTGTGAATTTTTAAATTTAAGTTTGGGAACACCATTCTCACATTTGCTATTCAACAATAGTTTTGAACATTTTGAGTTTTCTCAAGTGAGAGCAATTCCAAATTAATGATCCTTTCTTCTTCAAATTGAAAGCAACTTCAAATGATATTGCAATTCTCAGACAATACCATAAACTGCAAAAAGACTTACTAATTCAACTCCAATCACCTACAAAAATTCATTTTTAACTGAAACCAGACTGAATATCTTGGAGATATTCTGTATCTACTGAGCTAATAATAAATCACCTAATTGAAGAAGTCTTCAATTTCCCATTTCTTATGGAGCATGATGTTGACATTTCTAAGGAGAAATGAATATCAGAAGGCTGATGTTCTCTATTAATCAAAAAAAGACAAACCCAGATGGGAGAGCCAGAGCTAATTAAGCATTCTTTCATATGGACTCACTAACACTCTTCAAAACCATGCCAGATGCATCCTTTCTAGAAGCAATAAAGAAAGTTCTCCATTTTCCATGCCTGTTTCACATGCCAGTGGCAAAAAACAGTTATCGCCTAGATTCCTTGTTTTTTCCTAATTCTTCTATTCTTAAATCTGCATACCTATATTCCTTATTTCAATTCACTCTTAGCTAACATACAAATACAAATGAAGTCAAGTGTGATATATAAATATGAAGATTTTGAATATGAAATAGTCAAGTGTATAAGACACTAATAAACTACCGTTTATTGATTCAATCTTAATTATATTAGTTATTTTCATAGATATTTGAATGTGTTCCTTTTTTTGGTGATACTGGGTTTTGAACTCAGGGCCTCATGTTTTCTAGGCAGGTACTCTGTGACCACAGCTAAGGTTCCATCACTTTTTGCTTTAGTTATTTTGGTGATAGGGTCTAGCTTTTTGCCTGGGTCAGCCAACATCCTTCCACTTTAAGCTTTCCATGGCAGCTTGGAGGACAAGCATGCACCACCACACCCGGCTTTTATACATTAAGATGGAGTCTCATGAGTTTTTTGCCTGCACTGGCCTGGAACTATGACCTTCCCCATCTCTGTATCCTGCATATCTTGGAACAACACGTGCATGCCACCACACCTAGTGAACTTTTGCCCAGGCTGGCTTTGAACAGCAATCCTCCAGATCTCTGCCTCCCAAGTAGGCATGAGTACAGGCTTCAGTCACTGGCACACAAATAACAGATAGAATCTTGATTATTATTACTTTTCTTGGTGGTACTGGTGTTTGAATTCAAGGTCTCACACTTGGTGGGCACATGCTTTGAGGCTCATTTCCTTTAAACACACATGGATTGGAAAAAATGAACAACTACTTTGCTCAAAATTATGGAGTCTTTAGTAAAGATGGACAATGATAGACAGATTTCTTCTTCATGAAGAGGTGATATAGCAAAGTGATATTTTGATGGACTTCATGATAAATAAACCCTCAACCTAATGACATGTAGCAAGATAATATTAAGATTCTCTTCCTCACACTTTTTATTTCTTTTCAAAGATTTTATGAAGTTAAATGGTTGGACAAAATTTAGTTTCATTTAAAATGACCTCTTATTTAAACCTATGTACAATCTAAACAATGATTACAAAATGTTAGTGATAGAATATATTGATGATACATAGAAAGTCTTACTAATGTTCAGTTGTTATGAAAAACATATACTTTACCTCAGGTTTAATAACACCTGACATTTTTATTACACTTTACAGCATTTAGATGCTTCTATGTATGAATTTCCAGTTTCTCCTAGGATGCTGGCTCCTTTCTTCCTAGAGTTTTCTCGTGTCTGTCTCTACTGCTGACATTGAGGTTTGGTCCCAGAGGTACATTGTTATCCCTTTACTCACCAATTCAGCTACAGGAGACAAAAAGCAAAAATAAAAAGCTTTTCCCTGTAATATTAGCTAAATTGTAACAGGCAGAAAACTTGCAAGGATTTTACTTTAAAAATGGGAGGAATCTTTTAAGAAATTATGATCCCATTGAAATGAAATTCATTTCCAAGGGATTGCTTCTATGCTTTTTCCCCAAAGACTTTATTAACAGTGACTGTGGAAGCAAAATTCCATAATTTTGCTACATGAGACAGATAGTGTCCTTGTATGTACTTGTTAGGTTTAACAAATTCTCCTCCTATATCTGCATAGATTTGCTTGCCTAGTTCAATACCCAAATCTTAACTTAAAGGAATTAATGAATAAAGGAAGATAATTTACATTTCATGTTGAATTTTTGTAATTAATATTGATTAAATAATTCTTATTCATGAAGTAAATGAACTCATATTTGAGGAAGAGAATTTGTTTTCCATACAAATCCATCATCATAACTTTGTTTGCTTTTGTTTTAGTTATTCCAGAAGTGGAAAATCTGAAGCAACCCAAAAGACAAAATTTTGAACTGTTAAAAATAATTTTGTATTATAAATTAGTTTGTATTTCAAAAGAGCCACATACAGATAGTCTTGTTACTTCTTGAGGTATGATGTTTCTTGATACCATATGAAATTACAGAAAGAAGTGCAACAAATTGCTGCAAGATGTTATTACAGTTTTTTGTTCTGGTCACTGATTAGGTTCCCAATAAACAGACTCTGAGATGGACATTAGTGTTTAAGATATTTACAATGGAACATCTTTAGAATTAAGAGATGATAGAAGAGAGGAAAAGAGAGAATTATGAAGGGAAAGAGAAGACAACTTGCTACAACTGCCTCAGCTTACCCCATGGTATGTTATGTTTGCAATTCAATAAATCACTGGATAGGGGCTCTCTGGAAAGGGAATTGCTTTGAACCAAGGTAGCTCTCTTACACTGAGTCTAATCACAGTAAGGACTCACAGCCAAAGGCAGTACCACTAGCTGGGGCAACAAATCCATCATTGAAGAGCTATCTAGGCAACATGGAGAGTTTCTACCACATTTCACCTGTTACACAACTAGATCACACAGGCATATTGCTTCTTGCCCCCATTGTGTTACAGCATCACTGGACCTCATTTTATTTCTACTAATATGTTCAATATAGATACATCATATTAAAAAAAACAGTTGTGCCTAAATAATTCATTTAAATTAGACTATAATAAATTTGAGTTCTGTTGTCATTATTTGCTATCTAGAACTTTGGGCAAATTACTTAAATTCTCATACCTTAGTATCATCTATAAATTATCAATAATAATAGCAACCCTGCCATTTTGTGAAAGGATTAAAGTAATGTAAAATGATTTGCAAAACTACCTTGACACAGAAGGGTGCACTAGACATATCAACTACTTTTACAGAAGTTAATTTTCTATAGGGTTTATATTTGCACACCTACCTTATAGATAGGAAAAACAGGGGTGGAGAGAGAAAGTAATGCAATCATATTAACAGCTTATTTAAAGAAAAATTTTAGCTATATAACAGTGTCATTTGAACACCATTAAAGGATAGATCCCTTTGACTATTGCTGTTTACCTGTTTGTTCTGCTCACCATTTCCTGTTTGCCCCCAGGATAATGCTCTGAAGACTTGCATCTACTTATATCACAAGCAGATTTGTATATGGAACCTTTAGTGAGTAGCTTAGTAGATGTTTCCATTTTGAACTTACTCTAATTATTAATGAGTAGATATAATTTGTTACCCATGGTTCATCTCATGTTCACAAAAAATAATACAAATAGTTTTTCTAAATATTAAAGCCTATATTTAAATAGTTAACAGTTGATAAATTGATAGGTAGATAGATGTGTAACTGCATAGACATTTTTTCAAATTTATAAGTGGTATGAAATATTGCAGCAATGATCTTAATTCATCTCTCCCTGAAAGACTCCATATGTCAAGGAACTTTTTATGCTTTTCACAGTAAGTGGTTCTTCCCTACACCTGAACTCATGCTTTGTCAATGGAATTTCAGCAGGAATATTGTAAGAAGTACCTTTACTTCCTGCACTTCTGATTTCACCATGAAAAGGGCATATGCCCTTCAGTTCTGGTCCTAGGAGAGGAATGGGAGGTGTTTGGTATTAAGCTGAACCTAGCCATTCCAGTTACAGTGTATTAGAACTGTAGTACAGAAGTTGAGGAGGTCTGGAGTCAACCTAAGTCATGTCTACCTTATTGAAAGTATAGCAACATTTAGTAAAATTTCATTTTTGTTTTATTCCATGGTCTTAATTTTATAAACCTGTGACTTCCTAAATCTAGTCATTGCATTATTTCATGACTTATATAAATATTATTTTTGCTAAAAAGTAAAATAGGACAATAAGCCATAAAATCTTAAGGAATTTATGCTCTCATTATAAATATTTATCATGAAACTAACATTAGCTCATAAAAATATAAAATTACATTATATAAGAAGAAGGGAATTTAACTTCTGTTTTTTTCCTAATGGACCACTAATCTTGACATTATACATGTTCCTTAGAGAGAATAATAGAGAAAATCAGTTGTACCTGAGATCAAATTAGAAAACTCAGGAGTTTAAGGGAAAAATTTCAGACTGTTATCAGAGGAAATAACTTTTGGAAGACAAATTTAATCTTCAAGTTAAGCAAGAAAGGCACAAAAATGACAATTTAAGTGGAGTCAAGGGTAGGAAAATAGGAGAAGCAATCAGGCAAAAGGAGCAAAGAATGCAAGAAGGTCCGAGTCCATGACAATCTTGTTATTGCCTGGGGCATCTTAGAGGCAGAAGTGTCACCTGACTCTTCCATCTTGCAAATGGGAGACACACGATAAAGAGGGGAGATGATGTGCACTCACAGACAGCTCTAAGAAAAGAAAGCACAGTTCCAAATATTATGAATTATTAAATGATTCAAAAGACAGAGCTCTCACAAAAAAGGAAAAACTGCCAAATTTGTGAAGTATCAAGCAAAAAGATTACGTATTTACTGCAAATGGAGATTTGGAGACTCTGGTAGTAGAAAAATTTCTTAGAAAAGAAAAACTTAATAGTCTCTTCCTGATATGATTGTTTCATTCTGCATGGCTTTGGTTATTAATGCACCATACACATCAGGAGTTGAGATTTATTCACATCTGAGAGAAATTGTATAAGTTGTTGTCTATTTCTCCAGTGCAATTGCACACCCTGAAGCAGCTTGCTGACCCGCATGTCAATGGATTTTCCGATATTCTAGTTATCAGAGAAGGTTGGCAATGAGCTCCGATTACTGTAATCTGAGAGTCTCCAGTGGAAGGTATAACAATATAAACTTTAGGAAGTTAACGAATCTCTCAAGACCAAGGGAAACTGGATAGTCCAACGCATAGAACATAATAACAATATGTTTTGTAATTTACTTTCCTTGTGTTATGCTTTTTGGAGGTCAGATGTTTCCAAGGGGAATTTTTAAAGCTAAAAAATGAGAATCAGATAGTTCTTTTTTAATAGAGAAGCTCTTACAATGTTTTATGAAAATAGAAATCGTGTTATATGAATAGCATACAAATGTTACTATATGAAATGATTACTGAAGGTCCAAATTAAATGTTTCAAGACACTGCAAATGTTAGTGAAAATGTTAAAATCTAAATGTGGGCTATAATTTACATATAAATCATATTTATCTTAATTTCAATTTTTGCTCTAGCTACTGTATTTAAGGAGTTAACAAACTATAACAGAGAAGGATTTTAGTTGATATCTGTCATTTTATGTGCCATGTTCCAAATGGAAGATTATTTTATTTGGGAAAACTTCCTGTTTCATGAGGTCCAAAAGAAAGAAATTCCTGATTCATACTAGTAAAGCCAATGAATCCACAGGCATTTCTCTTGCCCCACATGAGGCAGAAAAAAAGTTTAAGAACTCAACTGCAAGGAAATTTTGCTCCTCCTTAGAATTCCAACCCTCATAGGAGTGATAGGAAAACACAGAGTAAGTTGAGAAATCATCCCAGATGCCAGCACTGGCAAAACCTCATCAATGACATTGCTATAAGCTGCCTTCCTACTCAAACTTCCTACTCTTCTTATGCTGACTTTATTTTTCTAACAATTGGTACTGGTTGGTTTCTACCTCTCTTCTGAGCTGGTTTTAACTGCCCAGTGTCCCTGTTAACTTTATGAGACACAAAAGTAAGTTTACCACTATTAAGTCTTTATTCAAAATATGGTCTCTCGATGAAGGCTACCTTCACTATCCTGGCTAGTATTGTGATGTCTTGTACTCCAACCCCACAGCTTGCTGCTTGTTCTTCAATTCTCTCTTATCATATATTTTATAGTAGTTATTAGCCAGTGAACTGAAATATAACATATTTATTATCCTTATTGTTTTAGTTTTACCTCCAGAATGTGGGTGCCATGAAGACAGAGGTCTTTGTGTTATTCACTGCTGAATCCTAATGCCTAAAACAGGCCTAGCACACAGTAAGACTCAATGATATTTCAGAATGCATCTATATATGAATGAATGCTCTCTCCTCTGTAGGACATTTTCATTACTCTTCCCTTTGTCTAGAATGTTGTTATGGTTTGACTATTAAGTGCCGCCCCAAAAGGTTCATGTGTTGGGAGGTTGGTCCCCAGCTGGTAGAGCTAATTTGGAAGGATCAGGAAACTTTAGGAGGTGGGACCTTACAGGAGGAAGTAGATCACTAGGGGCATGACATTGAAAGTCATAGTTTTCAATGATCCCCTTTTCACTCTCTACGTCCTGTTTGCCATGAGGTGGACAGCTTCTGTCAGACATTCTTTCATCATCATGTCCTGCCAAAGCACATGTGCCCAAGCTAAACCCTCTGAAATCATGAGCCAAAATAAATATTTTTTCCTTTACGTTGTTTATGCCAGTTATTTTGTCACAGAGCCAAGATCAGCTGACTAACACAGAAAATACCCCTCTGTCATTGTCACTGTTGTAGAATGAATGTGTCTTCTCAATATGTTTATGTTGAAATCTTATCCACTAATGTAATGCATTGGGCAGAGAGGTCTTTGGGTAGAGTTCTTCCAAATGGGTTAGTGTCCTTATAAAAGGACCTCAGAGAGCTCTCTTACACTTTTCCCTCTTGTTGAGGAAACAAGAGATTGGCAATCACCACCACAGAAGAGGGTTCTCACCAGAACCTGACCCTGCTGCCACCTCAATCTCAGGCTTCCAGCTACACAAAAATGGATGAGGAATACATTTCTGTTTATAAGTCATTCACTCCAAGGTATTTTGTTTTAACTTGGACTGAATGAGACAGTCACACTATAGCACCTTCTGGTCATTCAATCTTTAAAACCTCACAAAAGACTTTCCTAACAACACAATCTAAAAGTACTTTCAGTTGTCTACCATCTCAGAACCCTATTTTCATCATTGTTATCACCAGCTAGTATTCTCTTAATTATCTCTTCATGTTCTTCCGCCCACTCCAATCTTACTCACATCTGAATCCCCAGGATCTAGAACAGGGCCTGGCATATTACATGCACATACTTGTTGCTTGCAGAAGTACCACAAAACAGTACACCAATTAAAGATATTTCACAAATTATATAATAATGGCAGAATCTAATGCAGAATTCTAACACATTGAAACTTTTCAATAGCTATTCCATCAGTTCGGAAAGCAGAAGAACACAAAAGAATAGTATAAGACATTGCTACTTTTAGTACATTGAAACCATCACAATTTCTCTAACTTTTTCACAACCTAGCTTTCAGACATGTAGCTCTAACCTATGGAGTGTTGTGAATCTTTAATGGCATTTCTTTCCCATTTCATAGAGTGTCTAATGGGGTGAGCAGAGGGAATATTTAATGCCGGCCCTAAGGTTGGAGCATGCCTGTAAGCTTGAGGAACAGAAAGGACTTCAAAGTTAATAGAGCAGATTGTGTTAGAAAAGAAAAAACAAACATATAAGACATCTTCTTTTACACTGTACTCTCTTCTGGCCCAAGCAATTGGCCAAAGGCCCAGAAGTCTGATCCAGAAACAGCATTTCCCTGGGATTTTTAAAAAAGAACCTTGGTAGGAGATGTGGTGTTTCTCTAATAATTATGATGTAGAATTTAATAGGAGTTGCAGGCACCATGTCTATTTGATGGAAGCCATCCTGAGAAAAAGGGAGAATCTACATGAAGAAGACATAAGAACAAGAAGAAATGGCTATTTTCCAGGATATTTCAATCCCTGGCTTAATTTCCTAAAGGCCAGTTACAATCCTACCCTCCTTAGAGTTTCTTTTGTTCTTTTTCTTTTGTCTGTACTGGGATTTGAACTCAGGCCCTTGTACTTGCTAGGCAGGTGCTCTACTACACGAGTCATACCCCTAACCCTTTTTTGCTTTAGCCTTTATTCAGTAAGTTATCATGTTTTTGCCTCAGGCAAGACTTGGACCATGATCCTCAGACCTATACCTTCCATATAGCTGGGACCAGAGATGCTTGCTCCATACCTAGCTTATTTTGTTGGTCTGGGCTGACCACAAACAATAATTGATCCTCCCAACCTCTCCCTCCTTAGTAGCTGAAATAACAGGTGTGAGCTGCTGTACACCACCTTTTTAGAGTTTATTAAGCTGAAACATTATCCTTTTCTCCCCTAAAAACAAAGTGAGATTTCTATCATTTTAAACCAGAGTTCCTCCTCATCAAGAAAAAGAATAAATATTAGTGGTTTTGACTGAGGTGTTCTGGTGGCTTGGAACCTTTTCCTTTGGCTATAATATACCCTGCTCAGGTTTCCCAGGTACATTCAGATACTTGCAAGACTTCCACTAAAACAATTTTACGTTATCGTCCCAGCAAGCCTGTAAGAATTATGTGAAAAAGAAGAATTATCTAAAGGTCTTAATAACAATTCTTTATCAATTCTCATTAGTCTTCCTTTCCCCTTTTCATTTATCCCCTTCATCTTTTCTCCCTTTGATTACTTTTTTCCTTTTCCCCAACAGTACATTCTCCAAATGAATTCAGCTCAGTTCTTTTTTCACCATCGTCCCCGTTAATGCCTGACCCCATTAACTAGAAGAAATCTCTCTCCTTTGAAATTTTTGGCACTTATCCACTGCACTTTCCCTGAGCTTATCAATCCTGGCCTGTACTATTTTTATTTAAATTCTATCTACATTAATTCATGAATATTTCAAGTAAAGCAATGCAGAAATAAATTGAACTAAGTGACCACGGTATGTTGTGCCTAATATGTATTCTATAAACATTTGACTGATTGATGAAATATTTATAGAGGACTGTCCAAAGGATATGAAATTAAGTCATTTAAGCTGTAGTTTAACAGAATTTATCTTTGTGTAAAGGCAGACTGTATCAGGGAGCTGCATACTTAGTTAAAACCCACAGAATTTTTACTTTAGTGCTTGGAAAAACTATCTAGTGGTTTGAAGGCACATTTAGAAATGAACTTGCCAAGTATGCAGAGTGGAGAAAATGATCACCTCCAAAGCATGGGAATAGTGGGGAGAAGGAGAGGTGAGACAGGAGAAAGAAGGAAATGTCCATTTTCTATATAGTTCTGGGTATTTCCATTTTTACAATGAAAAATTTCCAAAAAAAAAAAAACAGGAAAAGATCTCACTGAAGAAACTCATTTTATTTATTGTATGATTGTTGGTGAATATTGTCCTTTTATTAATGACATTCAAGTGGTATCTCTCTCTGCTGTGAGACAACCCACAGGTTGAAACATCAGTTTCATGTCTCCTGAGGAAGAGAGGAGCAGATTTTTTTACCTTTTGGTCATTGTGAATTATAAAGCTGTCATGATATTATCAGTATCTGAGATTTCTTTACACAATCTATGAATAACTTTGAAAGATAGTGCTCACGTCTCTCAGTCTCTACAACAGTAGTATTAATTCCATACTTGATAAAGCAAAGACTACGTGAAATTATATATGCACTTTTCTGAGTGCATGGCTCAGAGCAGGAGCTCTAAAATCAGAAGTCAGCATCATTTGTTCGTTATTTTAGCACTTATGATGATAACTTTGAACACTAAAATGCTTGTCATTGTTCTATGCTGTAATTTTTTTCACAATATGTTTTCATGGTGCATAGGATCTAGAAATTCAAAATCTATTTTAGTTATTTTTTAATATGACAGATGTTATGCCTGGTTATGATTTTTCTAAATAGTACCAGAAAGTCAGAAAAATTATAAATACTCTCTCTAATAAACCTAATTTTTAGGTAGCCATTGCTAGCAGCTTTGGCTTTAGCTATTTTAGAACAACATTTCTGATTTTTAATTACAAACTTCAGTCTGCTTTTATTTCCTTAGCTTTTAATAGAAATTTTGCATTTGCATTTTGTTAAATTCTGTCTTGTTGTAATTAGTTAAGGATGTGGGAGATGAAGTGGCGGATTTTATGAAGACATATTAAGTCAATTTGACAGGTTTCATGGGCAAAGAATGGAAGTTGAGGATGTACACAGCATTACATTCATCTTACTTAGACTCCAATTAACAAGGTATTATTTCTGAGATCTCCTCATTGACTTGTATAATATCTAAGACTATCTTGGACTCAGACTGGATTTACACATCAAGAAGATCCAGCCCTGACTGACTTACTTCGTTTGTACAATAACATGAAAACTTACGGCAGGTTGGTTTTCTTTTTGCACTGCTGAGTTCTTATAACTAGATTAGAGCTTCCCCTCTACCCATAAGCCCTGTGAGGACATTGCGTGTTCACTACTATGTCCTCAGTCCCTAGTAGAGTATCTCAATGAATAGCTATTGGCTTCATCAATGTCTTCCTTTCACTATTGGCTAATAAATTTGCTACCAAAGTATAACCTTTACTGAGTAAGTGTTCAGGATCTGATACCCATTTGGTATATACTTCTAACTCATCAATTTCTCTACCTTAGCTCTCCCACCTTTGAAATGTCTTTATGTCCATTACACTGGACGTGTTTTCCTACTGCTTTTTGTATATTTTTATGAGCAATCTTAAATAATCTTTCATTCAATAATAGTTAGAACTGAGTAAACCAATGACTCATGCATCCATGCAATTGTTGAACAGAGTCACTACATTTTATAGGTTTTGCTGACTATGTTGACTTCAATTGCTAAGGTAGATAAGCTATCACAAATTTCAAGGCTCAGAAAGGACCTAATAGAAGCAAATTCATCAACATGGAATAACATTATTTCGCTGAGTAATATAAATAAAATAGTTGAAAATATTAAACAATGTTATAATAATTTAATGTTTTGTTAGTCAATGTCTACATAAAATCACTGAGGGAATTGATTATACAATCTGAGGATGACTACCGGTCATTTTATAAGTAATAGCTGCTTTACATGGATACATGCATGTTATATGTCTATGCATGGATAGTGCATATATTTACATGATTCTTAAAATTAGGTACATGTGTATAAAGTATAGCTATGACTTGCAGAAATCATTTGAATAAGGATGAATGACAATTATAGCGCGATAACATTGTCATAGTGATTTTACACATAGAACATTAGCTACTGTCTGACTGGCTAATCAGAATGATGAGGTGTTTTTACAAATTAGAGATTTTTAAATTCTATTATTAGACATTTTGATTTGGTAGATCTGGGGTAAGGTATGTAAGATTAGTGTTAAATTGTAAGAATTTCTTAAAGATTTTCTTAAGTTATTCTTGACTTTTTATATTATCTTCTTAAGGTCCTCCGGGTTTTACCTGGAGCGAGCTCTCTGATTTGTGAAACATGAAGAAGAATTATTAGAACTGGGTATAACCTCACCAGGTTGAATCTCAGTGACTTATCACACTCCATCTGTTCTCTAACGTGAAGGCCCAGGGAGTTACTGTTAGATGTGAAATGGTTGAGATCCCAAAGAGTAACTTTTAACATATAAAGGAAATCAGAAAGCCAATATAACAACTGCCAGTGAGAAGTATAAATACCATGTGTACAAGAATGCTTGTTAGTGCAAGGTAGACAAGAAGTCAATCAAGAATGACAACCTGAGATAAATGTGAAATAGAGGAAACAGAGTTAGGTAAATTGAATTGTAATGTTATAAACTAACATTGTCCCATGCAAGCATCTCACATTTACGAGAATTTTATCAATGGGATTGGAACCATTAAGTCTATTTCTTAATGCCTCTCTCTCTCTCTACGAAGGGTGTATTTTGTTATTGGCAATGTTTACTTTATAATTTCCATTTAATTCCTTGCATTTTTATATTATGAGCCAGTCTTATAGTTGACACTATAAGACTCAGATTTTCTAGTGCACTCAGGACACATTCAAGGCACAGGGCCTGAGGTTAGTGCATTATTATAAAGTAAATTTAATTATCTAAATTCTGGTCTATTATTTTGTGTTCATAATTTAATTTTAAAGAGGAAATCTGATTTTTCTCTTTTCTAAGTCTTTTTCAGACACTTCAAAATAGCATCCAAGTAATAGCATAAATGCCTGTAGACACATAAGTTTGTTTGCTGTACTCATCAAATACATACGGATAAATACTAATATCCTCACTTTTATCTTTTTATATACATAGAGATTCTTCAGGAACTCATAAGGCAAAGAAGGATCTAGACTAAGATAGGGAGGAATCAATTGGTTACAAATAAATATATGGGCATTATAAGATGATGAATTAGTCTAAATTTCAAGACATGAATTTGCTACAAAATTATTTCCCCATGTTTGGCAGATAAATAATAATTATAATGGCATAGCATCTAGGAATAAGTAAGGCTATCAAGACAGAAAGTGCTAGTGAAGAATGCACAGGTGGAAAAAGGTAGACATCTGGGAGCTGTACTGGGCACTCATTAGGGAGCCTTATGATATGAAGGGTTAAAATGCAAATGGGATGAAAACTGTTCTAGCCATGTCTCCCACTTGTTAAAGAGACGAATGCAGGATATGAGTGATAAATTATGATTCTTACCAGATTTGATAATGCTTTAGAACTTTATGGTGACAAAACTTTTAGATCAAAGTAAGTAGACACAATCCAACTTAGAAAGTCAACACAACATACATGTAATTCATAAGATTTCTACAACTTAGACATCCCAGCACCCATCTTTGTCCTTTATTGTCATTATTTCTAAATCCCTATGTTCCATATATCAAAAGTCATATAAGTAAGTCTATTTAATTATAAATTTGGTTTGCAAGAAGATGGATTTTTCTATTTTTTTAAAAAATATGATCTTTATTTTAGTACAATTCCTCTTTTTTCCTCTTTTTCTGCTTAACTTGTCTTTAGTAAAAAAGACTAAACAGAGTCTCTTGCAGTCTGTTCTTCCTTCATTCTTTAAAGAACAGAACATACCAACCATAGTTTAGAATATGGTCACTCAGCTACAGGCCCCATCTTACGATGGAGGCAGATATGAGCATAGGATGCTAACAGAAATATGTGTTGTCTATTTGAAAATACTTTTCCTGGATTTTCTCTGCCTTTGTTTCCTGCTGGCTAGAAAATGGTAACAACTGGAACAATCCACAGGAACTTTGTGGTAACTATAGCTGAACTACTCAGTCATCTCTGGTCCACCTGCCATTCTTCCACTCCTCCCCTCACCATTTCATAAGAAGTGAATAGCCATCTTATTTAACACACTATACCAGCTAAGTTAACTGCAAATTAGAGGCTCCAAATTACAAATCTACTCTCATGTCCTCATTACATTAACTGCAAAAAGGATTATATTTCACTGTCACATTTTATTGATATAGTTATTTTAATTAGCTCTAAGATCTTATTACCCAAAGTAGCAGAAATCAAGGTTCTCTATAAGGGTTTCCCCCAATTCCCTGAAAAATATCAGACTCTTTGGAGTTTACTCAGCTCAAAGGAGACATTTTATTTCCAAATGGCAAAGCAACAGAGATCAGGTTTGATGTTAAACTCTTACTGTACTTGAACTGGCAGGTCACTAGGGTTTATATGTTTGAAGAAAAACAATCACTTTTATCCCCTTTTTGAGAATATAAATTTGGCATTCGTAAACTGTTCCATAAATCCTATCCCTAGAAATTTAGTGTACAAATTACTCACTAAGCTATACTAATGTACTAATGTATATGTACACATATCTATCATCTAGCTGTCTACCTATCTATCATCTATCTAATCTATCTCTTCATTATAGTACTATTTAGAATAGGAAAATAACTAAAGTCAAAAGAGAGCTGAAAACTATCCAAAATATCCTTCAGAAAAATCAGTGCTTAAGTAAATTATAGTATTGTCTATAAAATAATACTTTGGTTTTTTTTTCAGTACTAGGGATTGAACCCAGGTCCTCACACTTGTTAAACCTACTTTATTTTAAATATATACACATTTATAGAAGCCTAGACAAATTTTGGAGGAATATTCAAATGCCTCAAACATTACTCAGGAAAGTGTAAGTACAACAGCAGATGAGTAGAAAAAAGAGGCATTTTAACTCTATATGCACTTTCAAACAAATTCCTGAATGTTTTGTATGTTCTTTAATTAGGTAAAAAATAAAAAGGGAAAGATACAGCCTTAGTAAAAATATTTGCAAAACAAGTGAGACAAAAATGATTAGTATTCCCTTGAACTTGATCAATATCAGCCTCATGAGAGAGAGAGGACAGAGGGACAGAGAGAGGGAGAGGAGAGAGAGAGGAGAGAAAGAGAGAGAGAAGCAGAGAGAGAGAGGAGAGAGAGGAGAGAGAGGAGAGAAAGAGAAGCAAAAAGCCTGAATATAATTATATAAATAAACAGCTGGGTCTAACTGTCAAATTGTGGAACCATGGGAAAAGGAAGAGTAAAAGAATAGAGAATCAGGAAGTGCATTAATTCCATGAGCAACAGTCAAAGCCAAATGTACAACTTCTACAGAAAAAGCAACCAGGGTTTTTTGAAAAGTTAGTGAGATAAAGAAAAAATAAAATACAAACAAAAGTGACAGGGGATGGCAAAGCAAAAGAATTCCGAGAGGTTAGCACCCAAATATAATATACATATTTTGCTTAGATCCTTACCTGAAAAATGAACTTTAAGATATATTATAAGCACTTTTGTAAGTGTCACAATGTGCTACTGGTGTAGTACAACTATATGTACAACTACAATATGCTAATAAATCAATAAAAGAAAAAATATTGAATAGGAAAACATTCAGCAGAAAAATTCAAGAGAAAAAGATCCCTTTTGTAATTATGGGAGGTATTACATAAGATTAAAAGAAACTAAAGAGAATTTTATGGAAATTTAATCCAGAAGCCTTTATCAGACCTAATTTAAAGAAAAGAAAAACTATAAAAGACATTCTTTTATACTGAGAAACTACTACTGAGTTTCTCACTGAGAAAACATGAAAGTGGACTATATATCTGTTGTTAAGGAATTATTGTTAATTTTCTCAGATGTGATCATGGTATTATGGAAGAGAAAATTCCACTTACTTTCAAGCTATACAAATTATATACCTAACAGGTTAGATTGATAAGTCTACCCATGGACTTGCTATTTCATGTTAAGGAATTTTTATCAATTTGCTTGGATGTGATGACATTTTAGGCAATCAGACCCCAAGGGTCACAGCAGGTCCGAATAGTAATAAAAATCTCAAAAGAGACTGATCAATTAACAAAATTAATAAACTCTCAGTAGCAATTGAAACCAGAAGATATATGTACATGGAAAGCATTCAACTTGGATTCTGACATGCCAGTTCAAAAGTTAAGAAACTGAGTCAAGAAAAGTTTGACTCAGTTGAAAGCCAGCTGTACTGGCACTAGTCAAGCTAGAAATGCATAATTGCAAACTTCATGCTTGGCTGATCATAGGACTCTACATTACTGAGCACAATGTTCATTTCTAGCACAGGCAGCTCATGGAAACCCTGGCAATGGCAGGATTGTGTTGATATAAGCCTTTAATCCAAGCTACTCAAGGGGCAGTACAGGAGGAGCAATGTTCAAGGCTTGTCCGGGCAAAAACTTGCAAAACCCCATCTCATACAATAAAATTGGTTGTGGTGGGGCACCCCTGTTCGTCTAACTACACAGGAAGCATAAATGGAAGAGGATGGCAGTACAGGCTAGCCCAGGAATAAAATAAGACCCTTCTTAAAATATAGCTAAAGCAACAAGGACTGGAGGTCTTGAGGTAAGCGCAAGACCATGAATTCAAGCCCTGGTACCACCAAAAAAAAGATACATTTTAGAATTCTTTTTTTTTCTTTATTTGCAGTAATGACAATTGAGCCCAGGGCTTCACTCATGCTAGGCAAGCACTCTATCACTTGAGATATGCCCCTAGCCCCTTGGAGTTGTTTTTTTTTTTTTTAATTATTATTACTTTGCTTTTAAGATAGGGTATTGCTACATATGCCACACTGGCCTGGAATTTGCAATCTTCCTACCTCCACCTCCTGAGTGCTTGGGATTATTAGAATGTTTCATCTCTCTTATCTTTCCTTAAATTTTTCTCCAATACTTTATCCAGTCCTTATAATTTATAATCTATCTTTTGACTCTGATTCCCATACTCATATCTCCATATTTGACTTGGAAAGTATTTTCCAAATCATGTTTCCTTGGATTTGTGATATACTACAAGCTTATATCAAAAAATTTTCATTTAATTAAAGCAAATGAGCCATTTTTTACCCATTATCTATATAAAATAATCCAAAATATATCCATGTTTTACAATC
Organism: Castor canadensis; assembly: GCF_047511655.1. Taxonomy (NCBI): domain Eukaryota; kingdom Metazoa; phylum Chordata; class Mammalia; order Rodentia; family Castoridae; genus Castor; species Castor canadensis. The sequence continues at coordinate 92,996,505 of NC_133390.1, read as the reverse complement.
TATTTTTCCTTTCCTATCTTTTTAAATTTTTTTTGAGGAAATATTGTATTGAATTATAAAAAATCACATACTACTGTTATTTCACTCAACAATACTTGAATATACATGGATAACATGTAATAACAGTAAGACCGTTTTCATATAAAACTCATGCCATTATCAGGGCTAGGCATGGTGAAGCCCAGGTCATTCCAATTATTTGGGAGGGAGAGATAGGAGGATCACTCTCCAAGCCCAACCAGGCAAAAGCATGCGATCCTATCTGAATAACAAACAGAACGCAAAAGAATTAGAGAATATGGCTCAAGTGGTAGAGTTCCTACCCAGCAAGTATGAGGCCCTGAGTTCAATCCCTAAAATATATCATGCCAAATTACTAAAAACAAAAATTTTTAAATATCACATCATACCCAGTTCATATTCAAATTTCTTAAGATATTTTGAGATGCCCTTTTCATACTTGACTTCTTTGATTTTTTTTGTTTTGAGTTATAATACAGACAAGTTTCACATACAGCATTTGATTCTCTCTCCCTCTCTCTCTCCTGTCTTGAGTCTTGAACATAGGACCTCACACAAGCTAGGCAAGGACCCTATCATTGAGCCACACATATATCATTTATGTCTCTTTTATTATATAACTATTTCCCATCTTTTGTTACTCTCATTGTTTCATTGGAATAATCAAATAATTGCATCACCAGAATTTCCAACACTTTGTGTTGACTAAATGCCTCCTCAATGTCTCCTTAACTTCTTCCTGCAACTGTTATACATCCAGAAAGCTATTAATTAAGGAGCTAGAAGAAATTCAAATTCTGTGTCACAGGCAAAAACATTCAAATCTGTGATCACATACATCCTATTGCCAAGTTCATCCTACCTGTCTATCCCACTGTATACTAAGATAGATCAAATGGATCAGGCATAGTCTTTCTTCTTCCTTTCTTGTGTAGTTTCCTGTCAAGGTAACACATAACTTTTAATTTTTCTCAATATGTCACCCTGCATCTACTGGTATATGTATAAACAATTTGGTTCTCCTGCCAAATTCATCTCCATAAAGTTTATACCATTTTGCATTCTCAGCAGGAAAGAATGAGAATGCCTGTTCCCTCACTGTCTTTCCCAGAAGCATGTTATCAATCTTTTGGAGTTTTGAGTATCTGATAAGTGAGAAGTGGTACCTCAGGATTAAGCAACAATCCCCTTGATCTCTGCCTCCTGAGTAGCCAGGATTAGAGGTGTGAACAGCCTGCTCAGGCTAGGATTAGAATTTTAATTTGCATTTCAAGTATTCTGATGATGGGACATGCTTTCATATGCTTAGGAACCACCTGTAGTTGTTTTTACCCATTCTTATTGGGTTGACTTGTTGTTGTTGGGATACATGGCTTGCACATATATTTTAACATTTTTTTCCATTCAGAATCATGGCTTTGGAACTTTGAGTCATTGTCACCCCACTTTCAGATTATCAAATGCTCCGTCAAGTGTTTCTTCGTGTACCTGTATGTGTATGTATTTTATTTCTTACATGTAAATATCTGATTAATTTTTAATTTGTTCTGGTCTACATTATGAAGGCTAAATCCAACTAATATTTTTGTCCATATGAACAGCCTTTCATGCAAAACCATTTATTAAAAATTCTGTCTTCCTCCACTAAATTGGAATGCTGCCAATATCATATGCAAAATTTTTCTATGCATTTGGATTTGTGTCTAGACTTACTATTTTTTTCCCATGGGTCCTTCAGCATAATAATTTGTCACTACTTTGTTTTAATATAAAAACTCTATAAAATATTATTACATTATCTACCCATCCACTTAAGCATTGCTTTTACTTTTCAGGTTTTTCCAGACTTTTTCTCCTCCTTTATGAATTTTATAATCAACTAGCTTAATTCCAGGAAAAAATTATGATATTTGTTTTGGACTTATTTAAATTCATTATTAAGAATACTTTTGATGTTTTCTCTTTCTCACTAAGAATACAGTATGTTTTATTACTTCAAAGATATCTTTTCTTTTTCAAAATCACTTTGCAATTTTTCTCATATTTATTTTTTAATGAATTTTCCCTAATTCTTTGTAGGCATATTCTACACACATTTTTATTTTTGCTACTACAAATGAAATATTATAATTCACTATGTATCCAAACCTGTTTTTGTTTGTACCCCTGAAAACAAAAGATTTATCAATTTTAAGGTTATGTCTAATATTTCCCTAAATTTTCTCTCAATTTTTATTGAAGTTCTTATTTCATCCAATTATATAATCTTGTTACTGCAATTATTTTGTCATTTTATTTTTCCTATTCAAAGTGTCTCAAAATCAATGTTACATACCAGAGAGAATAGCTGCTATCCTAGTGTGTTTCTGACTTTAGTAAGAAACTTCTTGTGTGTTCCCTTCAAACAATGGCTTAGTTCTGACATATCAATTGATATTAAGTAATGATTGAGATATTCATAAACTTCAATGCTATTGAGCCAATTTACAATCAAGTATATTAATTCAGTTTTACAAAATGTCCTATATATGAAGAGAGCCTCATAGTTTCCCCCTGTATGGTAAAGGCCTTTTCCAATATTGAGCTACCATTGAATTTTTGTCCCAACATGAAAGGCAGACTGCACGAGGTTCATGTGTTCCCCAAAGATGGTTATTAGCCAGGGAGAGAAACACCCCATCTCCTTCCCAAGAGACACATGTTCATATCAAAATCATCTCGCAGAAACATACTCCTCCCACTGGCAATAAAACCTGACATTCAACCTGACTCAGGGGACTATTGGATTCCCAGTCCCATGGCATGCCTCTCCATGTGGCCTTTTCCATAGCTTGTCTGCAAATAAAATTTCTTTGATCTTTTCTTGAGTTCCTGCCTTTGATTTCTATCTAAGTGTGGAACAAGGACCTTCACCCCCTGGGATTCCAGTGCATCAAACTCACTTTACACATACTAATTTTTAGTTTTAAATTAGTTTTTATTTGCTTAATTATTTTATTTCATTTTACCTGCTAATTTTATTCAGTACTGACAGTAATATTGTAATTTTCCTGTGTTCCTTCTGCAATCTTTCTAATTTTTGCCTATTATTATTATTATTATTATATCTCTTTTTTGGCAATACTGGGATTTGAACTCAAGGTTTCACACTTGAGCCAAACCCTTGCCCTTTTTGTTTTGGTTATTTTTGATATGGGTTTCTCATTTATGCCTGGGCTAGCTTGGACACAATCCTCCTATTTATACTTTCCACCCACCTGGGATGAAAGATGTGTACCATTACATGTAACTTGCATTGACTGAGATGGAGTCCTGTGAAATTTTTGTCCAAAAAGATGAGCTTTGTACTGTGATCCTCCTGATCTCTACCTCCTGAGTAGCTAGAATTTCTGGAGTGAGCCCCCATGTACCACCCTTTTTTTGCTTATTTTTTAAAGTACATTTCATGAAAAGAATTAAGTTTATTTTGAAAGGTCTGGATAGTTTAAATAGTACTGGAAATTTCTAACATGTAAATTTTGTATTAGTATCATGTGAACTCATTTGGGCATGGTATATTTTGTTAGGTAGCTCTTTTATAAATTTCTTTACGTTCGAAAGTGTTGAACTCTTAAAATTTCTTTCTTTGATTATCATGGTAAATTATATTGTCCTAAAGTTACCATTATAAAAGTGTTTCCAAGTTCATTGACAATGGGTCCATCAAAGTAGTCTCATGATGTTTTACAGATTTCTCTGTTCTGATGGTTACATCTTACTTCTGTCTCTTACCATGTGTGTTCATGCTTTTATAAAGCAATAATGTTACTGCTGTCACTACCGAAATGATCATGTAGACTATTTAAATCTTTCAGTCTGCTTTGTGCATGATCAACCCCCTCACACCGTCTCTATTCCTTTGTATTGAGAATCAGTAAATACCCCACAAGATAATGTTGGGAAAAATCTTAGCTTATTTCAGTGCTTTTCCTTTTTCACTGGAATCATGTTCCATGAGGTCCTGTGGGCTTCAGATACTCTCTGATGTCTGGAAGCAGTAGTTGTTGCACTAATAGTTGCTGTTGTTTGGTCCAAGTTTTGTTCTTCAACAAAGAGCACAACAATTTGTAAGAGAAGATTTAGTTTACCATAAACTTCCGTGCTAGTCCTCTTCCTGTTTTGCAATCTACTATCTACAAACAATCAGAGAAAATTACTCCAAATGGATATCAGAACACACTAGCTTCCTATCATTACCTTCAAGTGGCTTCCCTTTGCATATAAAATAAAATCCAAACCCCTTACCATTTCTAAAAGACTTTTCATAAACTGGGGCCTGCTTACCATCCTAATGCTTTCTCATCCATTTTTCCTATTCTAATTTATTCACATTTTCCTGTAATATACTTTAAAGTCTAGCACTTATCTTTCATGTCTTGGCCAAGGTTCTGCTGACCATCCTGATACAGCATTCCACTCTAGTTACTCTTCTGCATGGTAATATAATTTATAGTCTTTGTAGCAATTATTATTTGGAAATTTCTTGTTTTAGTTGATCATTTTCTTATTCATCTCACAAGAACAGGAACTATAACTGCACTTGAATGTGTTTTTAGTACTGGTAGAAAATCTAGAAAATAACAAGTGTTTAACAAATACTGAGTAAATGATCGAATGAATACTAACATGTTATCACTATTTTTAGCATAAATAACTGTGACACCTATAAATACAAATTTAAGTCAAGCATCCAGGATCAGATAAACCCTGCAGTTTGTGTGGATTTGGTCAAGTGGCATAATCGCTGGTGAGTTTATCATTTTCAGCTAGAAAATAGAGAATAGAAATTAGAACACCTAAAATTTCCCTTCTGGTTTGAAAAACTCATGATTTAATTTTGGACTTACAGAAATATACTTTTGAATTTTATATGAAGATTTATAGTATAATCTTATTCATTTAAAAAAATGAAAGCATTTATTTCTTTAGGGATTTTATTGAGTACATAAATTTTACAATGGATTTTCATTATTTTTTATCTCCAATTATCTGTATTTAACACCATTACCAACTTTTTATTATTCATATGGACATTATTATATATAATAATGTCTTATACAAATATCACAAGCAAAATATAAACCTTAGTATGCATGCCATAGAGGAGATATGAGTAATATTAAACCTTCCTTGGTAGCTTCTTCTCTGCATATTGAATAATATTTTTACACGAACAATGTGTTTTTACCTGAATAATGGACCATACAAAAAACTGGCAGCATAATCCTTTTGTTAGAGCAGTTATAAGATGAAAAGACAAAAATCTGCAAGGAAAAAGCAAAAGTTATTTTTAAAAATCACATTTCCAACAATAAAAAGATGAAGTTTGTCTCTTCAGTTACATCTGTCTCTGGTGTTATGAATATTAATTCATCTTTTAAACCCATTGATAGTTTCATAAGAAAGCCCATTTTTGATAAGCTCTAGCAATGCTGCTATAAATGTAAAAAGATTTATGAATTAATTTTCATATTCAAATTACAAAATCCTCTGGTACCTCTGAAGTTTCAGCCTCACAGTTAAACTGAATGTTTAACTAGAGACACCTACCGTGTTTTAAAACATGGATTAATGTGAAATGTCCTCATCTTTGGGAAAGTACATAAAACTATCTTAGCAATGAGGCTTCTGGGTATACTATAAAAGAAGAAAATAGTTTGCCTTTTTTGCTATTACAAAAATGATAAAACTCAAGCTGGTTCTTCAAATCTTACCATTTACCTATATAATATAGATATTTTTATGAGTCATAAAATTTTCATAAATTAAAAATATTGCATATATGGTACAATTAAAGCATTAAATTCACTTGAATGGTCATAAGTTTCTAAGAGAATATTCACCAATGCATATCAGCTTCTAGTGGAATCAAAACAATTAGAAATTTGTGCAAAGATGGATATAATTTGATAATTTAGTAGCAAATCATTTTTCAACTGATTATTTCAAACACATTAGAAACATACTGCCATATTTTATATTCAGTTGAACTTATTTTTTAATAATAATATCTTTATTGTTTCCTATGATGACCAAAATGTGCATTAAAATCAAATTGACCTTATATGTTGAGGTGAGAGTGGTTGTACACATCTGTAATCCCATCCCAGGATGTGGGAGCCTAAGGGGGGATTAAGAGTTCAAGGTCACCTTGTACTATATAATGAGATCTTGTCAAAAAAAAAAAACCCTCAAAACAGAAAAACAATAGGGCCAGGCATGGTGGCTCAACTTCTTGGTAGGTAGAAATAGGAACATTGCGGTTTGAGGCCAGCCCTATTTCAAAGAAAAAGCCAGAATGTTGAGGCACAACTATAATCCCAACTATATGAGAGGCATAGGTAGAAGGATCTCTGTCTGAGGACCACCTAGGCAAAAAGTGTGAGGGCAAAGCCATGAGTTCAAACCCAAGTAACCCACAAAAAATCAGCCATAAATCAGAAAATTAACATTTTTTGTAATCCTAATCTCAAGGGAAAAAAAAAGCTTATTTTAAAATTTGGATACTTTTAAAACTTGTATTTATGAATTACAAATCTAACATTCTTTTGCAGAGATGAGAGGACCGTAATTGCTGTTTCATAGTAAAACTACACACTGACAAAGAAGAATTTACTGGAGGTGCCCTAGGTTTCCACCAGGTGGTGAGATGTTCCAGTGAATCATGATATGCACATGAATTCAAATTTTTCTTGTCACTTGCCTAGTTTGTGCATCCAATGCATTTTTGCATTATTGATTTTCAGCCTGAAGAAAGGAAAGTGTAAATTAATTTTAAACACACGTGTACATGTACGTGTGTATTGTTTTTTCTTTATGTCCAACAACCATGGAGTTCTAACACCCAGTGATTTTTATTATGCGGATAAAGAATACTGATTTAAAAGTCCAGTTACAATAGAATTGACTGAGACCATGCCTTGACGGTTATGCTGAGTCACAGCATCCTAAAAATTAAAAAATACCAAATGTATGACAGCACAGTTATGTTGATCATGGGCCCGTCTAGTCATTAGTCCATCAGGATGTCTTATTTAAAGGAACGTGTGGGCGATCTTAATTGCCATGGCCCTGAAGTAAGAACCAGATGCCAGGTATAGTTTCATTATAGAAACCTCCAAGTTTAATGGGCCCGGAGTGAGAAGAGGGATACTTCCCGAGCGGGTTGCTGGTTTCATGGAGGATGGTAGATCAAGGGACCAAATTTGGAAGTGGATATCCATTTTGACGTGGGTTTATTTGACTTAATGCACTAATGTACAGTCAATGGATTAATGTCCTATGTCCTTTTAATAACTTGAAGTGGTAATGGATATTCCTGTTGTAGATGATTCATGCACGTAAACATTGTATGTAATGTAGACCAGATTGTCATTTATGTATGTGCTTATATGCTAGTGGTAGTAGATATTATATACTGTTACACATTTAAATACTATGTAAGATTAACATTTAAAGTACTCAGGCATTATTAATGGGGAAAGTAACCGAATGCATGATATACATAGCTAATTATAAGGTACACATACTAGTATATCACTTAAAATTGGGTGACATAAAATTAAATGCAAGGGGTTGTTTAATTTTAAGAATCTCAGCTTTGGGTGCTGATGGTGGGACTCTGTTTCCTCCCTGATGTCCTGAGGGGATGAACTCTCCCCATTGTTGGTTTACAAGACCAAAGTAATGTTTATACGATAAGGACTCTTCATTTAAGTATTTTGTTTTCGATTAGGCTGGCGGTAGGTATGGGAACAAGAATGATGAGGAAATATAGGACGGATGCTATTTGACCAATAATAATGAAGGGAGGTTAGACTGGTTGTCTGCCAGTTCATATTAGGGTGAGGCGGCTGCAGCTAGCACTCAGAATAAGCATTGGCTAATTGGGCGGAATATTAGGCTTCGTTGTTTAGATGTATGAAGAAGGGGAAAGGCTGCTAAGATTAGGATGGATAAAACTAGGGCTATGACTCCGCCAAGTTTGTTGGGGATAGATCGTAGGATTGCGTATGCAAATAAGAAGTATCATTCTGGTTTAATATGTGGTGGTGTGTTTAGGTGTTAGCTGGCGTGTAATTGTCTGGGTGGCTTAATAGGTCTGGTGAGAATAATACTAGGATTAGTAGGAAGATAAATAGAAGTAAGAATCCAAGGGAGTCTTTAATAGTAAAATAGGGGTGGAATGGCATTTTGTTGGAGTCTAAGTTGCTTCCTGATGGGTTATTAGATCCTATTTCGTGAAGGAATAGGAGGTGGACTATTGCTAGTGCTGCGATAATGAAAGGTAAAGTGGAATGCGAAAAATCAAGTTAAGGTGGCTAGCCTAAATAAAATATAAATTTTATATAAAATATAAATTATGACATTGAGAAGCAGTGAATAACACAGATGTAGGTCTTTTGCTATTACTTTGCATGCCTGACTTACTGTTTTCAATATTCAAACTTCTCTCATGGCATCCATTAGATGAAAGGAGAGACTGAGAAACAATTTAAAGCCTTGAAGGTAATCTTAGAAAAACTTCCTTCACTATTACATGACTTTTTCCTCAGTTGTTTCAAAAACAAGTGAATAGATTTATGACTTCTTAAACTTATTACTTTGAAGATATATCAATGCCTGCTGTCTTTATTCCCTTAGTACATGTGAAAATGAAAATAAGGAGATAGTCCATAATTAACACATTCATTTTGTTTGTTAGGAAAAAATTTAAATACGATGGTAGTAAGACTAATATAGAAATAACCAAAAAAAGTTTTATTCCCACCATTAAGAAAATAAATATCTTTATCAAGGTTTTGCATCACTTGAGTATTTTTTCTCTTCTCTCCAACAAATGTAAGTTGGTGGAATTTTTATTCCTATGTGTTTATTTGTGTGTGCTTCAATAATATATAGGGAAGTTTTGTCTTTTGTATTCAATTTACATTCATTATATTGTATACATACATTTATTCAGTTTTTTATTTCTAAACAGGATACTTGTGAGATTTGTTCAGATGCAGACTAGTTCATTCAGTATCCATGTAGTAGTGTGGAACAGATGTTCTTTGAGTATGCTGATTTTGTACCATGATAAATACATCATACTAAGTTGAAAACCAAAAATGCACCAAATATACATAACCCAATGAACACTATAGCTTAGCTTAGTGCACTGTAGAGTTTTCATCATTTACCTGTGTGATTGGGTGACCAACTGGGAGCTTCTACCTAGCATTCCAGAACAGAGTATCATCTTCTACATTGCCAGCTCAGAAAAAGGTCAAAATTCAAAGTTGAAAATGCAGTTCTTACTGAACGCAATTCCTTTCACACCAACATAAAGTTGAAAAATTATAAGATGAGCCATCCATGTCAGGGACCACCTGCATATTTATACCCTACAATTTATTTATTCTTCTATTCCTACTAATCCATAACTTTTTATTTTAGAAACACAATTGTCAAGTTGATAAGTTTAATGTAAATAATTCATGTTCATCACAGAACCCTTTTGTCTTGTAAGTATGTAAATTTCTGTCTCTGCTTTAATCTCTGCATGTGAGTTGTTTCAACTCTGAGAGATAACCAAAATCACTTGGAGATCTTGATAAAAAGACTAGCATGTGGTCAAATGCCAACCAAGACCCTCTGAATTTGGTTTCCAGGCTATTACTCAGGAAAGTGAACAGAAATAAAATAAAATTACAATGTACACATGATCTTTACATGTAAGCTCAAAATCTCATTTGTTTCAAGTAAAAATACAGAAAACTATGTATATTGTTAAGTGTGCAATTCAAGAATAATTTTTTTCATAACGTTTTGTGTTTTAAAACCCAGTTGAAAACTATTTTACTATGTAATAATTTGAAAGTCCTTTAAAAAAGAAAAAATAGGCTCAGAAATGAGAAAAATAAAATTAAACTGACCAAGACAGTCAGTAATTAACAACTTGTCCAGCCATATTTATGGCTTCTGAATTCATACAAACAAAAGCATCCTCATCTTTCTAAACTCATTGCATTGTACAATTACTAATGACTCCAGCTCAAAACACTAATAAACACTAATAAAAGAATTAGTAGCACTATAGGAACTGTGTTTTATAACAAGAACTGGTCATCAACAGACACAGACAACAAATGGTAATTAAATGAATGACCATGAAAATTGAACTGAAGTCATTGAACATTTAAATAACTATAGCTTGTTAACCATAATTTTTCTCAGCTCTCATTCTTTGATCTTGGGATGACCTCCTCACACATTAATAATGAGATTGTATTAATTGTGTTGACATCTTTTGTAGAAGTGAATATAGCTAAGTGCCAATAGATTTGGATCTAGATTTTTACCCCAACAGTCATCTAACTTTAAAAGTTACCATAAATATTCAGTGTTCAACAACTGTCATCATTGTCAAAGTAAACACAAAATGTACAAGTAATTATTTTAATAGTTTGATCATACTTTAGAGATAGTCATATGTGACATCTTTTATAATGTATCTTCCCTTAATTTCTTTAAATGTTACTTCATCTCATTTTATCTGCTATCATTTTTGGGTAATATTTTTACTCTTTAGTAAAAGGCTAAAGATTTATATGATCTGAACAGAAAGCAGAGTACATATTTTCACTCTTGTGGATTCTAACCTTTTAAGAAAAATAATACAATTAATTTTATAATATTAAAAATATAATAACGTTATTATATTTTGAGAGAAATATACCATGATTATTGCTTAATTTGATATGTAAAGTGAAGTTGCCTTATATTAGCACTTTTAGATAATATTGCTTATAAGGTGCTAAATAAGTGATGCTAGAAAGAAACTTCTAAAAATATAGATAAATTGGACTGGCAGAGTGGCTCAAGTGGTAGAGAACTTGCCTAGTAAAAATATAGATAAATGATTATACAAATATGCATAACTCTTATATACAATAAAAATTAAGCATATGCATTAATCTTTAATATTCTGAGCTTAATTCTCCCACCAAATACATGTGTCCAAGATGGAGATCTATGAGTTTTATGGAGTTCCCAATGATGAACTATTGTCTAAGGCAACAAAATCTGTTTTTCTGGAAAGTATGAAGTTTATATTGATTTTTAAGGTTTTTTTCCCTCAAGCTGCTTGAGCAAGACATTGTCACTAGCTACTAGCACATAAAATCATAATCCACATTGTGTCATCACCATGGAAAAGTACTGGAGTAGAAAATGGAGACAGAATGTGAATGAACTCACAAGGACAAAAGATGCTTTCTTCAAGTCTCTCATTTGTGCTCTCCCAATGATGTGAAATTATCTGCTGGATCAATAAATAAATGATGAATTTTTTTTTTTTTTACCTTTGAGTGTTATTTGTTTGACTAATTTAGATCAGAACTCAAGACATTTTCTCATTTTATCTACTTCCATTTGGGAATAGAAAATATTATTTAAACAGAAAAAAATCCCTAAAAAGTTTCTTTTTTTTTTTTTATTCATATGTGCATACAATGTTTGGGTAATTTCTCCCCCCTCCTAAAAATTTTCTTAATGTTTTGTGTAGACTTCAATATGGTGGAATGAGGAGCAGAATCAGACAATATAAACCTATCACCAGTTTTTATTTTTCCTGTTTGCGAGCTTACTCGGGCGAAAAGGTACAAATAGATAGTACTGAAGTTAAGACGGTCACAGCCCACAGTGGCCTTTTCTAAGCAAAATGTTTCTTTGAAATTTTATGTTGTGCATGAAAATTTTCACACATCAGCCTTCTATTTCTGGCTTAAGTCTCATGTCATCAGAAGGGCTCTGCTCATGGAGGCCACTCCGTGCGGCAGGCACTATCTTGGTGCTATGCATCACTGTGGGGTTGCTGGGCGGAGGATGAGGACAGTGGAAAGCTCAGCACAGGTGGTCGAGTTCCTTGTCTAGGAAATGATATGTAGAAATTCTGACCACATTTTATTAGCCAAAACAAGTCAAATGCCCATACCTATTCCCAAAGGACTAGAGAAAAGTAGTTCTCCTGTTATCTGAAGGCAGAGAAGAACCAGATATTGTTATTATTGGTTAAGCCCCACCTAACTTTTGTACAGAACTGTTTATTTCAGAAACAGTAAATACTTTATGTCTTTTATGATTACTTTCCTCTGTGTTAGTGAACTGTGTATGTGTATGTTGAGAGAGGGATCCATCAGCACAAAATGTTATGTTTATCAGAATAAGATAGACTTTCACATAATTTACATAAGAAACAAATTCATCATGAATTTTTATTATAATACTTGTGTGAAAATGTTCAAGATAATTCAGAATTTTTAATCAGGCATATTACCCTATCTCCCACCTCTTCACATCAGTTTAAAATAACAGTGACTGTCAGAACCTGAGCAAAGCAAATGGCTACTGTCAGTATGGTTTGTTGGCTCAGGAACAGGCTTGCATTATACAGATTTCTTTGGATTACACTAATTTTTCTCTGATACCATTTCACCATAAGCCTGCTACTCAAAAATTCCTGAAATTCAATTTCCAAATAGCTAAAATAGGGTAACAGAGCCTGTTTCAACAGTTGCTCTGAAAATTTGAACTTAATTTTAGAAAATGTTGACTATAGTGCATGGGACAGTACATTTTAGAATAAAGGAATTGTTATTAATATTTTTATAAAGACAATAGTCCATGTGCTTTTAACCATTTTATTTTGGTGACTGGTTTCATAATCCAGCCAAGAAATTAGTACATTGTATGGGACTGTTAGAGCAGACCTATTAATATGAAATACCCAATGACCAATCAACCAATGTCTGTGATGGTCTGTACTGAATGTTGTTGTCACTAACCACAAAAGAATTGCTAACAAGTTTCTTCTGTTTTGTAGCTTTAAGTTGTCAAAGGGATCAAGTTATTTATGTGACAAGTAAAGTTTTAGAGCATTTCAAAGATGACTTGTAGTAAGATATTTATTTTCATTTTTGTTTTTTCTGATTTTGATTTATCATACACTAATAATATGAGGGGATTTCATTGTGATAATTCCATACACCCATACAGCGCACTTTGAACAAGTTCACTTTCTTCATTATTTCTTCTTTATCAGTTAAAATAACTCCCTACTTCCAGTGTTCAATTTTAAAGATTAAAACAAGCGTACTGATAGCTAAGATTGCCTTTGCAAAGCTTAACATTTGTCTCAGCATTGAGCACAGCACTAAAGAAAGAGTAAATAGTCAAAGTAAATTATCTCCAAGTTCATAAGTAGGACTAGGAAACTAACGCTGGCTAGATTTGTAATACAAATAACCATATATTCCCTTTCATGTAAAAGTGCTACTAAAGGGTAAGCTACTGGGGAACTATTCCTACCTCCAGTGTATATAAATTAATATTATCAAGCATGCATTAGTTATCAGTATTATAATGTGGAGTTGAAAGAATCACATGAAATCACATGAAAGGAAATCATGTATAAATAGGACTTTCTGGTACAAATATACCAGTTATCTGCTTTGAATACTTTCCTAAACTGCACTTCAGTTATCAGCTTGAAGTCGTTATGGTTTTGTTTCTCCTTGGAAGGGTGAAATTGCTTCTATAGGCTGTGTTAAATGTTATTAACTTTAAGAATGAAAGTTATAATACATACTTGTTTATGAACCATAATTGAGACACAAATTGTATTTGCACAAAATGTATATAAGCAATAATTTTTCACAGCATAGTAGTTGAATTGTAAACTAGCTAACAATAGTTTCATGGTCTTAGCTATCTGACAAAGGGACAGATATTTCTTGCAATGTATGAATTTATTTGTTTTAGTTAATTTGGGAGGCTTAATTTAAATCTTTGTTTTATGAAATACAAAAAAAAGTTCAATTGATTCCTGAGTTGTTTAACTACTCTTAGTAACCAGGAGCTTTTCATGTTTTTATGGTATGATGACCCTACTTCATATATGCTTCAAATATGTACTAATTTTCACTTGAAGTGTTTTTGCCTCAGTAATACTTGCTTATGATATCAGCATTCTGATGCATTATAATATCAGTGTTAAAATTCTTGGCCACAATTACTAAAGAGTAGAGATTCATATAGAATTGTGTATAATTACTTGGTAAAATTTGATATCTTTTACTCTTAATAAGAATTCATAGACTTTTAGAGCTGGAAGGAAATTTAGAGAACCACTAATTCAAGTGTTCCATTTGTTAAAAGAGGAAAATAACTTCTCAAGCCATTAACTGCTTGTTCAATCTCAGAGAGCACAGTGGCGGAACTCGAATTAGAACCAGCTGATTTGATTACCAGTTTAATATCTTCCTATTTAACATCATTGTTTCTTCTATTATGTTTCCAAGGATATGGTTAAAGAACAAGAAAAATACCTACAAAAACAACTTCGAGGAAATTAAATGTTTATTTAAATATCAGTTTTGACAATATTGATCCAAAAAACAAGTAGTAGGAAGTATTTCAGCCCTGTTTTGCTGTTATCATCTTCTCTTCAGTACAATGTCTACTGAAGAATTGAAATTGCTACATCTACATTAAAGTGGATAAAGATGCTCACTTCAGTAGCACATATACTAATGTATACTTAAGGGAGAAAGTAGAGTGGGTACAAGGGGGAGGCTATTGTCTGTCATTAATTTTCCCTTTTCTCCATGTTTGGTTAGCTAATGGTAAGCAGTTGGTTGTTTCTTAAAAAACTCTGCATGTGAAACCCAAAATCAGGTTTAGGGAGAAAGTAGATGAAAATATGGACAAAAAAATGGGCCTTATTAACCTCTGAATAGAATGGGGAATTCTTGGTAAAGTGAAGGTTCTTTTGACAATGTCTCAGTGTGATTGAGGTGGATGTTTTCATACAGAACCTTGGCTTCATTCAGAAAATCATGTTGCTTCTGTAAATGGAGTACAGTGAAACTGGAAAGAGCTATTGTTGATAAAAGCTCTAATAAAAAAACTAGAGAAAAGGATTTTCCTGGAATACTTTCTTTGTAATATCCATTGGTAAAGAAATATCAAGAAACATATAACTTTAAGTTGCAAATGATGCAGCATGAAAATATATGCCAATGATGTAATTATATAAAATCTGCATTACCTGAAAAGTTGAAATTAATTTATACTAAATTATTATCTTTTTATGGCAGGCAGATGTTGGAGTCATGGTGTTAGTGAACTTTGGGTTCTTTTCATTCACAGATCAAGATCTCATTTTTAATAAATGGAGAACCTGAGGTCTAATCCTTCTGGAAGCAGATTGACTTTCTAATTATCTGAGTAATAGTTCTAAATTATTATTCAATGTAGGTCTGCATCCCACTGCAGTGGGTCATAATATCCCTCAGGATTCATATTTTTTTCCTGTTTTAGTAAATGACTTGCCATCTGCAGATAATTCCAGTTCATTGTCTAGCTCTTTTTAAATGATATTGATATGGCCAGAAAGATTTTGTTAAATTTGGAAAGGTCTGAAAGTCACCTGGGAGGCAGATCAGTTGATTACTTTTTAAGATTCATTGTCTTTACTGTCCTGAAACATAATCAACATTGATAATTTCATATCATGATACATTATGGTTTTTTTTTTTACCCTGATGTGTGTAATGTTTCTACTGGATGAATTTGTGTTTCTTATAATGGTAAAATTATATAAAAGGACCTTGGAAAAAAGACTCCATATTAGAGAGACTAGCTCAATGAACCACACTTTTTAATGTCACCTCTGACATAGGCTAGCTGTTCATTTCCAGTATTACTTGCTCTTCCTGAGCCTCAGTACATTCAACTTTAAATAAAAGCAAAAATATTTTACTCCTTGAAGGATCCAGAAGCATTAAGAATTTACCCATTTTCACCTGATAGCTCCCATTTTCTGATACTGCCTTAGGAAAAGAGTCCCTGATTTTAATAAGGATATTGAAGTATGCTAATTAGCAAAAATTAGACTAACAAAAAGTAGGAAACTCTAAATTTCTATGAGTATGAGAATTGTTGAATAAATAATGATACTGCTGCCAAGTGGAGTAAGAATTAAACATTATATTTTAAATATTTAAGAGGACGGGAAATACAAAGAGTAGTATGTTAAAATATGAAAAGTAATATAAAATTTAACAGCAATATATTTTGCAGCATTATAGCAGATTCAATTATTTTAAAACTATACTACATACACATGCATTTATCTGTAATTATAAGTATAAAAATTCTAGAGCTGGGGGCATGGCCCAAGCGTTAGAATGACTGCCAAGCAAGCACACACACACACACACACACACACACAAATTCTAACAATTAAGATATAATTTCTTTGCTTAGGAAAAAGTACCTCCATTATCTGTGATTTCCCTTTCCTTGGTTTCAGCAACAATCCAAAAGAAACAATTCTTACATTTTCAATTGTGTATCAACACTGACCTGTATGACAAATTGTGTGGCATTCCACACAGCCAGAAAAGTGAATCATCCCTATGTCAGCATGTCCATACTGTGTGTTCTGTTCACCTATTGTCACCTGGAAGCACTCTCAGTTATCATATCAACTGTTGTGTATCACAGTGCTTGCGTTCAAGTAACTCTTATTTTACTTAATGGTGTACCCAAAGCACAAGAGTAGTGTTGCTGGCAATTCTGATATGCCAAAAAGAAGGAATGAAGTGCTTCCTTTAAGTGAAAAGCTGAAATTTATCAACTTAAGGAAAGAAAAATATTATATATCCTGAAGTTCCTAAGACCAACAGCAAGGGCAAGTCTTCTATCCAAGACACTATGAATAAAGAAAAACAAATCCTTTACTGTTTTTAGTGTTTTAACTCAAACTGCAAATGTGTAATAAGTACTTCGTGGAGGTTGAAAAGGCACTCAATTATAGGTTCTGGTATTTCTGTGGTTTTAGATATTCACTGGGGTTCTTGGAACACATTTCCTATGGATGATAGGAGGATGTTATAAAATGAAAATTTGGTAATAATAGTTTTATAACTCATAATGTGGAATGCCCGTGGCAGGTCAATCATCCTATAGTGAATATCTTCAAAAACAGTAATAAGGACAAAACTTTTTACATTTCACATACTAAAAACAAAGAGAAATCAAAGAAAAATGAGGCTTGGATCCAAACAAAAAGAAACATTAGGAACAAAACCATAAACATAATAGTAGAAATCAAGACAACAACAAAAATAAATGGACAATAGAAACAGCAACCTTATCAATCCAAGATTTAGTTCTCAGAAAATGATAGTAAGAGTGATAAAAAACATAATCAGAGGATGTAAAAATAAGCAATATCAAGAATGATATAGTTTCTAAATCTTTGTGTTATGAATTTGAAATTTTAGATAAAATGAACAAAGTCCTTGAAAAATACAATTTATCACAACCAACAAAGTAGAAAATGTTAGCTCTACAATTATGTAAGAGATTAAATTTCTAAGTAATAAACAACAATACCAAAACCTTCTCAGGAAGACAGATACAAGCTTAGGTGGGCATTAGCCTGGATTTAGAGCAAACATGTAAGCAATAATGCCAAATCTTATACAAATTCTCTTCCAAACAATGAAAGAGCAATTAATACCTCCAATTCCAACTAATTTTATGAGGCTAGCATCAAACCTAATAAAAATTTAGTAAAATATAAGTTTTTGACATTTTATCTCACTGGAATAACATTAGAAAATTGAACACTAGCAAGTGAAATCCAACAATATTTGGGAAAATACTTCATTAGTGACATTTTTCAGATATACAAAGTACTTCAATATTTGACATTTAAAATGGTTTATAGATTATCTTGAAGACAGAGAAAAGCTGTAATAACTATTTCAGATATATAGAAAAATACAATCAGGAATAGAAAAAACTTCCCTAATTTGAAAAGGAGTATAGAAGAAATGCATGGAAAACACTACACTTAAAGGTCACATATTGAGGATATTACCTCTGAGTCTGGGAATGAGACAAAAATGTTTACTATTACCACTTCTATTCACTATTATAATGAAGGTACCAGTGAGTCAATAAGTCAAGGAACATAAAAGATAATGATTCAAATAAGGAATAGAACTCATATCATTTTCAGGTAATATGTTTATATAGATGAGTATATAAAAGAATGATACAGTGACTATTAAAATTAATGCTGAACATGTAAAAGTCACTGGATATGAGGCAAATGAAAAAAAACAATTTAGCATATAGCTATGTTAAAAACCAATAGAAAATAAAAATTTAAATACTATCAAAAGTATAAGAATAATTCTCAGAAAAGATGTATAAGGTATCTATCCTGAAAATAATAGACGTTTATTAAAAGAAATTGAAGAAGATTGAAATAGAGGGATATATCATGTTCTTAGAAGGAAGATTCAATATTGTAAGGCATCCATTTTTCTAAAATTCACCCATAGAGTAAACATTAATCAAAATATCAGCAATTTTATGGAGAAAGTAGCAGCTAATTAGAAAATGGATATTAAAAATGGAAAAATCCAAAAATCCAAGTTAACATTGAAAATAAAAGAAGAAAAGTTAGATAGGGAAAGGAAAGGGAACCTAAAACTTGAATGTGGTTGATGTGCTCACTATAGAGAAGTAAATATAGTAATCTTAAACTGGCAGAGGCCACCATGGGAAGGGGACTAGGAAGCAATGAAGAGATCTGGTAGAGATGAACCAATGTGGGTTGTATACACAAGTGCATAGAAACAACACAAAGAATACCTGTATAGCTAACCTTATCTCAAACTAGCAAAAACACCATGTTTTTCTTATTATCGTTTATGCTTTTTCTTCAACAAAATTAGAGAACAAGAGGTTCTGCCCAGAGGCAGTGGGGATGGGGGGGAGATGGCCCAAACAATGTATACACATGTAAATAAATGTAAAACTATAAAATAAAATTAAAAAAAGAAAAGTTGGAAGATGTTTACTATTTGACATTTGGCTAATTACAAAGCTATGCTACAAAGTAAGGCAAGGTGGATGTGAAACAAAGAATAGTGGTCAGTGAAATAGAAAAGCAAGTCCAAAACAGACCTATAGAGTCACAGTTTGTTGAGTTGTGACAATGGTATATTGTAGTGCACTGGAAAAGGATGCAGTTGTTCAATAAATGATTCTGGGTCAATTCAAAAGCCATTAAAATAAAAATTAATCATAACTCTAACCTCACACCCAACATAAAAAGCCTTTTCCAGTTTGATTGTTGCTCTAAATGTAGTACGCTAAAATTTTTTTTGATATTATGGATTTTTAATTGCCTTAAAGGCAAATGCTTCTTAAAAAGAACACAAATGTCTCTAAATGGAAGCAATGTAATAAATAGGATTACATAAAATTAAGAATGTCTGTTAAGAAAAGATATCAAGAGTTTAAAAGTATATATCACAAACTATATGCACATCTGACAAAGAACTTCTATTCACAGAATCCCTAAAATGCAATAATAGTCACTACAGTAAATGATAATAATTATTCTTATATGCAAAAGATTTGAATAAGCACTTCAAAAATGAAGTCATCAAAATGGCCATGAAATCTCTAAATAGTTACAGATCTCGTTGTTCATCACAGAAAGTCAATTTAGAAACAAAATGATGTATCCAACCCACCTGAATGAATAAAATGAAAGATTGCCAGCAGGTGGTGCATGCAGCCACTGGAGTCCTCATGTACCATTTGTGTTAGTTTATATTGATATGAGCACTCTGGAAGCCTAAGTGGAACTTCAGGAGCTACCAGGTATAAATATATGCATATCCAGGGCTGGGCAATTCAATTCATAGGTAAACACTTAGCAGAAACGTATGCATATGTTCACCAAAATACATGAAGCAGTAGCTCTCAAAGGCACCATTCATAATAGAGAAAACTAAAAACAATCTAAATGTCCACAAAAAGAAAAGTGGAGAAGAAAAATGCATCGTGGTATGTTTTTTCCATTGCTTACTAAGTAACAATTAAAGTGAATCATTGCTGCTTCAAGAACACAGATGAACTTTGAGTGAAAAATTAAGACACAAAATAGGACAAACCTCATCATTCTCTTCTACAGAAGGTGAGCCCAGACAAAGCTAGTTTCTGGTGACACAAATTAGAGAGGAGTTACATTTAGGGTCAGAAAATGCCTCAGGGAGACATGATGATGGCCTCTCTTGTGTTGTCAGTGTTATTTTTCTCAATCTCATAGTTATTAATATGGGGGGGTGTATCCATGTTATTAAAACCCATAGAGCTCTACCCTTCCAATTTTCACTTTATTCATGTATATTCACACTAGCAAGTGTGAGGTCCTGATTTCAAACCCCAATATCACCAAAAAAAAAAAAATAAGAGAGAGAGAGAAAGACAGAAAACATTCATCTTTAAAATAATAAGTGAATATACTTATCTTGCAGTTTTATTAGATGAATTAAATGAAACCATAAACAAGGAAGCATTTTATAGTCTGTAGAGTTGTGGCTACATGTCTTGTTGCACAGGATATGTGATTACTCAGCCATGAATGTGATGGATTAGAATATGAATTCTGACCAATAAAATATCACCTTGTACTTCCCTGACCTTTTTTCTAATTTTCTTTCTTGGCTAGATTTAGAGAACGGCTTGATTCCCACTAACACTCATTTCCTTGCTTTGTGAATGCCAAGAAAACTATTTTAACATGTTGTCCATGAGTTCACTTTCAGTAGAAGGCAACTAACTCTTGTTTCCTTAATATGGTTTCAGGAGGGAAAATGGACTAAGTATTCCAATGATTTTTAGAATCGCTACCTATCTCCAAATTCCTCTACTCTCAGCTGAAGTAAAATTTTGAGACAAGAAGTAACATAAGAATCACCTGTAAATATACAAAAGAGTATACAATCAGCAAAACACAAATATCTGCACTTCTTTCTTTAGAAAAAACTATAATAGCTTCAAATAGCAGTTACAAGTTTTGAAAGTAGGGAATTCAGAAAGCCAAATTCTAGCTTCACCAGTTACCAGATGTATACAGTTAAACTTGTTTTTCTAGTATTCCTCTTTAATAAAAATAAGATAATAAGTAACAAGGTTTCTTAGATTAAATAATAACTATAATGTGCTTAGAAAAGTACTTGGACTATAACAAATATTCAAAAATGGTTACCTAACAAATATGTAACAGAAAAAAATGTGGTTAGTTCACTGACTTGAAATTAGTGCTTCCAGTGGCCAGGCAGCTCTCCAACCCAGAGCCACAATACCCTTTCCTTCTTGAGACCTTAACTTGTTGTTTCTAAAATGTCTATGCTTATCTCCCTTAAGCTTATAAAAGTAAAACACAAGAAGTGTTATCATTTTTACTCACATTTCTTTTGATTGAACCTAGTCATGTGGACTCACACAACTGAAAGGGAGGGTCAGCAATGTAGTCGGTTAGGGTCCAGGAAGAAAAGAGAAATGGAATTGGAGAACACCCAGCTGGCTTCTGCCTTAGTCTATTATTCCACACATCCTCTGATAAGATAATAAAATTATT
Source organism: Castor canadensis (assembly GCF_047511655.1). Classification (NCBI taxonomy): domain Eukaryota; kingdom Metazoa; phylum Chordata; class Mammalia; order Rodentia; family Castoridae; genus Castor; species Castor canadensis. Next base: position 92,974,946 of record NC_133390.1, on the reverse strand, counting down.
ATTTTAAATAATTGTTCTGTGGTAACTCAGATGTGAAAAATAAGCACAATATAGTGGATGAAGCAAAACTATGTTCTCGGACTTTAGTAGAATTGGGTGGAATGGCACAGGAAAAATGTGTGTTGGAGTGTGTGGGTATTAGGATAACAAGACAGCTAATTTCTTATCTTTTACATTTGGGAGCCAGTAACAAACATATAAGTCTGAAAAATTCAAGAAGTACATATATAAATTTATCAAGTCAGATAAAAGTAGAACCCAGGAAGATATAACAAAATGTTGAAAGTAATTATTTTGGTGTAGGAAGAATCAAGAATAAAGAAAGATCAATCAGACTCATTTTGTTTAATAACTCACCTTATTTGACTTTTGACACTACTCGTGTACTCTTTCAATTAAAACAAAAAATAAATACAATGTATAGAACTTAAAAACTGGAAAAGTATTGGAAGTCATCACATTCACTTGTTGGTCAATAGGAAATTTGGAAATGCATGTGTAATAGCATTTAAATTCTCAAAACTGTAAGAAAGAAGCAGGAAAGGGAATGATGTGGGTATTCAGATAGAAAGCAATGTCTGAGGTCATAGAGAGAAATTTTTGTCTTTAGGATAAGATCTAATTATGCAAGACAGAAAACCTTGTGACTAGTAACATGACTGTTACTCCTCTCTGTGGTTTAGCTATAGGTGATGGCTAATTTTAGGTATCAACTTGACTGGATTAAGAGGTACGTAGATAGCTGGTGTTAAACTGAAATGTTGGCCCTAAATTTGTTTTCATACTTAAGTGACAAAGTTTGTAGCCTCTACCTTAGTGAACTGTTCCCTAGGTTTGGCATGTAAACAAACTGTAACCCAACAAAATGGTTTACCCTTGTAACCAAGAACCTGAGTCTTAGCAAATCACAACAACTGCCATGAGTTTCAGTCAATCATAAGTTTTCAGCTGATCAGACTATGTCCATCTGAGGCAAATGCTTTCTATAGCCAAACAACTTGTTTCTGTATGTCACTTCCTTTTCTCTGGCTATAAATATAACCTGTAGATATGGTGGGGTTTTGAACAATCTTTGGTGTGGAGTCCTGCCCATTCTTGCACTATTTCTAGGTCCATAAGTGAGGGTATTTCTGAAGGATATTGGCATGTATGTGGGTGAATTGAATGGAGAATATTTGCTCTCAGTGTGAGCATTCATTTGGCTAAGGGCCCAGATAAAACAAAAAGGCAGAGGCAGAGGAAAGGCAAATTTGTTCAAATTCTCTTGCAGTGAGGACACCACTCTCCTATTCTTGGACAACAGAACTTCAGGTTCTCTAAGCTTTGAATTTATACCATCAACCCTCCCTCAGGTTTTCAGACACATAAGAGAGTTATATCTTTAGTTTCTATGGTTCTGAGATTTTTGTCTTGGACTAAACCACACTACTGTCATTGCTAAACATCTTGCAGAAAGCCTGTCTGTTATGGAACTTTCCAGACTCTACACCTCCATAACTGAATAAGATAATTATCCTAATGAGCCTCCTCTTATCCCTTCCCTCCCCTCCCCTGTCTTTCTCTGTCTCACTTTTACTGTTGCATCTGACTCTGGAGAACCTCGATTAATACATACAGAATAAATAAGGTTTCAGAACTAGAATAGTCTCTTATTGCATGTTGTCTCTCATATGTGGAATCCAGACCTAAAAAAGAAATGAATGACAGAATTGAAGTTGTGTCAGCTGTTCTTCCAATGGAAATTCTATACTGGAACACCATACTGCTTATTATTCTGGATAGTGGATTGGTTTAGGTTGCAATATTTGTAGTAGTTGTAACTTCTCAGTGGAGAAAATAAAGCCAATATGTTCTAAATATTCTGCTTCTGTAACTAGGAGAAAACATTTATTACATGAACACTTATTTGGAAAGGTTATGTATGTCTTTAACACAGTCATGAAAACAATAGGAAAATATTGAAAATTATTTAAGAAAAGCAAATGTGGTACTTGGAGAATGCAAATAATCTTCCCAGGTCATAGTTCCCAGACCAGTTAATGTCTAGAGCCATTTAATGAAGACAAGCATTGCAGCAATTACTGAGGTCAAATAAGAAGAAGATTCATCAGATGCCACTAAGCATACAAGCACTAAGCTTTAATAAACACAGAAAGGGGAAAAAAAACACAGGCAGATCTGAGGCATCCACACATACATAGCTTGTAGGTCCAGATGGCATACTACAAAGATAAGTATGATCACCTCAGTCCCAAGGCTGCTAAGATGTCACTGATCCTAATTCCACCCTGACCACTGAGGCAAGCCAGGCTATATAACAGATAAACCATGTTTAGACCATTGATCTACACATTACAATGAACAATTCAGTTGAGTTAGTACAGGTCTGTACATATGCATGTTCTAGAAGTGTTATGACAAAACTCCTTATTTATGTATAATTTAATATAAACCAAAATATAAAATAGATAAATACTATAAAAGTACCGTTACTGTCAGGGAAAAGTCATTATTGTAAACACTCCTTTTAATGTTTATTTTTTCTTTAAATATGCTGAGATGTGAAGTATGGGTATTTGAGTTCTTAACTCATAGCTTTTAGATGACTCCCTGGAACCCTGACTGACTTGAGCAAAGGGTAGCCATCCAGGCAGCCAGCTTCCCTCCTGCCAGCAACATTCCATGGATGCCTTAAGGATGCTACACAATAGCCACAGCCTGTTGCCAAAGCACGATGCCAGCTTCTGAAGGCCCTGCCCCAGCAAAGAGTTTGCTCTGGACTCTGCCATCACAAGTTGCAATTAACTCTGGGTGACACCACAGACATTTCCACTCAGGCCAAAGAACGACCACTTCCTATGGTGGTGGTACAAAAACAGTCCTTCATTTGCATAAGAGGCTGCCATAATTGGTGCACACATCCTTGTCACACCCCTTTCTGGCTATATCAGCAGGCTCTTTGGCTCACTTTATGAGTTAGCCGAAAGACATCTTCCTGTGCTCCCCCCAATGTTACAGAATTTCTCCCAATAAAGTCTTCTCTGGAGTGGTCTTTTCTCGTCCACTTTTGATTTTCACCATTAGTAGAGTAGCTGAGCTGGTAATAAGAAGAAAAGAGAAGAGACGATGGCAGTGTGGCAGCAGCAGCAGTGGGGTTGCCATCAGTGGCCCCCAATGCCATTCCTGCAGAAGCCACAGTAACATCCAGTCTGCAACAGCAGTGGGTCACCAGCTGCAATACTGGAGCTGGCACCAGTGACTGAGGCACCTCCAGTGCAACAGCAGTGACAGTATGACAGAGCCCTGGTGGCTAAAGTGGCAGCACAGATGGCAACAGTGGTGGTAGTGGTGACAGATGCCATGGTAAAAACAATGGGGAGCCAGAAAGGAAACACTGCAGGCCCTGGTAGCTGAAAGAGAGTTGCAACACTTGCCATCACTATCTAGCTTCATTGACTCCAACAGCCAAGGCACAGGAGATGTACTTGCTGCCGTAGGGCTGCGAGGAGCAACACCCAGGAATCTTACAAGAGCTGCAACACTAGAGGGCATCACCTGTTGCTACTCACAGATGTCTGCTGCCACTACTCAATGAAGATTACAAAAACTCCCAAGGGCCAGGGATATTTGGAAGTTTCTTTTCACCTACCCACCATTCCCATCAGGTAGAAAAGAAGGACCCCAGTCAGCTATTTGATAACACTAAGATGTGCAAGTAGTAATGGAAGTTGATCAATTTTCAGATCAGGGCTAAAACAAAAAAATAAAAGAATAAGTCTTAGGAAATTGAGGTTAGAATTGCATGACTTTCACCTGTGGAATTTCAAAGGAGATATTCAAAAAGTCAGTTTTTTTCTTACTTTGAAGTGAATAATCATTTAATAATTGGAACGATTAAATACCGAGTGATACTAACAAAAGCTTTTGACTTGTTTGAAAACTTCAATGAATGCAACAGCATGAGACATTAGCTAGATTTGCCATTCTCAAAATCAAGTGTTAGAGATGAATAGAGAATACTTGCTTTACTAATTTTGAGAAAGAACACTTCGGGTAATAAACATTAAATGTTCATTGGTTTTTGTTTCTTTCAATTTTTGTTTTAATTGTCTAATATTTGCCTGTGACAGTTACTTTGTATTTCTTTTCTAATGACATTTTATAGCATCTGAAAAATTTGAGACTTTATTAAAACAGAGGCACATTGTGCTACTTAGCTCAGGGCTACTAATTCATGTGTAATCCTTTGATTTTTTTTTAATCCAATGACTCAGAATAATCTACTCCCAGGAAAGGCAAGCATGTATATTTCTTCTCAATGAAAAATATGTAAAGAAAAGTTTTTGATTAAACTGAAGTTTTTAAAGTAGTTATATTAGTTTTCTATGGCTGCTGGAACAAAACTACCACCAACATCTTAAAACCATTCAAGTTTATCTTACAGTTCTATAGGTTAGAAGCCTGACATTAGACTTCTTAGGCTAGAATCAAAGTGTGACAGGGCTGCATTCTCCTTTGGAAACTTGGCAAAGCATCTATTTTTCTTGCTTTTTCTGGTTTCTAGAGTCTGCTTGCATTCCTTGCCTCATTGCCTCTTCATCCATCTTCAAAGCCAGCAGCAGCAGGCAAAGTTCTTCTCACATCATCTCAACCTTACCTCCCCTTTTTCCTCCTTGCTCCACTTCTATAAATCCTCAGGATTACATTGGCTACCTGAAAATCTCAAATAAACTCCTTTTCTTAAGGTCAGCTTATGAGCAGCCTTGACCTCAACTACTACCTTAATTCTTCATTTGCTTGCCATGTAAAACAAGTTATTCACAAATTAATATTTTTCTTCAACAGATATGTAGTCTTTCTGGAGATCTTTTCTGATTCTGAAAGTATGTAGAATGATTCATACCTAGGTATCTTTGCAGGGCTATTTTTCTACTTCCCACAATAACTAATACCATATTGATGCTATACTTTTAATGTGTAAAACTATACGGGCATTTAATTTTTTTCTTTTGTTCTTATTATCATTTTATACACCATTCTATTTCTTCACATTGCAACATGTAACCATACTTGCTAGTAAAGGTTTACATTAACTGATTCATCAGTATTTTTACTTATCACTAAGCAGAACCTGTTGCAGGTATTGGAGATACAGCAGTAAAAAGAAAATATAAATGTTTATTATAGAGTTTATAATCTAATAGTAGAGGTGAACAACAATAACATAAGTAAAATACAGAATGCTTTAAATAAATTTTGGAAAGATAAAGGAAATGTTGCATGTACATGTGTGCATGTGCCTGTCTCTGTGTGTGTGTGTGTGTGTGTGTGTGTGTGTGCATGTGTGAGATGAGGTAGAAGAGTAGAGTAGAAGGAGTCCATTGGTCTTTTAGATTAAGAGCTAAGATCCCTACTGGGCATCCAGAAAAGATACAATGCTAAGAGAAGTGATCCATAATGGAGCAGGACCAGTGTCATCAGGTCACCTTCACACAATGCCAAATCAATAAGCCCAGCTATCGCCAGTAATCAGTGGTACTTGGAAATGTTACTTTTCTAAAATGATACAGAGATCATTGTAGCTCTAAAAGGCTTTTCCTATGTCCACTTTCCCAAATTCTTCCTCCTTGCTGTCAGGAGTGAAAAACTCCCAGTCAGCATTCAACTTTGGTCTCTTAGTATTTTTCTCTTTAAACATAGAAACCAATGAAAAGGTGACACTTTAGTTTAAAACATAATCAGAAGAGAAAATGAAGATACAAAATGACCCTAAGATGGTTGCTTTAAGTAGCTAGAAGATAAGATATTCCATTTTTTGGTTTAATTTATTTGATTTTTGAGAAGAACCACTGATTTGAACAGAATTTCACACACTTACATTGACGTTGTGTTTTCAGGCTGCCAGGGGGAAAAGAGACATGATAAGGTACATGACTTCAGTCCTCCAAACAAAAATTCTTCAGGGAAGTGAAATCTTTTTGTTAGAAGTGGCACACTGCTTTACCACATCCACAAAGAAAAAACTTTTTTTTCTTAAGCTGGCTCCTAATCTCTCTGAAAAACATTTCTGACCACTTTTCTGAGTAGGTACAATGACTTGCTTTACTATTTTAGAAAAAATAATTAGATATACTTGGTTTTACTCTGTTATCTTGGGTGAATATGGGCATAGCATTCAGAAACCTCTTTTCTAAGAAAAGTCAGGTTCTGTATGACTTTATGAGAAATCTACCAGTTTTAAAATTAAACAGCAGATTAAATTTTTTAAAAAAATACTGGTAAGGTAAAAATAAAATAGTTGTATTTTGAATTGATTTCTTTTACTGTCCACAAGGCTGTGGACTTTTATCCCATACCTAAACCTGGACATCATTGTACAAGTTATTGCTTAAGCAGCATTGGTGTACTAAACCAAACGAATTTAGCTACTAATAAGTCAGCAGAATTTTTTAGCTTGTGCTCATTAGGTGTAAAAAAATACTTGTATCGTTTTTATAAAAAAAAAAAAAAGAAGAAAAAACCTTACTTTGGCTCAGTAATAGGCCAATTAAATCTCTGCAGTTGGTATTACTGTTAATCAAATATAAATTGTAGGAAAGTCATAATAAATCTCTAGAGGCAGGAAAATGTGTATCTGTTTATACACCATACTCAACCAATCCATCAAATTAAATATAATAACTGGAGGTAGGTATTTATGCCCTCTGAAATTTATTTTTCATATTTATGCTCATGTAATGTTTCATAATATCAAAACTATGTGAAAATTGCAGTGACAGTATGCTTTTTAAAAATGTTTGCCTTAGTCCCCTTTAAATTACTCCTTTTCAGTGCATTATTATTTAATAAAATTGAATTAATAAATTGGACCTCCCACTGTAGTCCCTGGATTCCAACAGCAACTGTCAACACTTCTTCTTAATATAAAATTAGCATATAAAGTATACCATATAAACTTGAAGAAAGAGCACATGGCAAATAATTTTTAATTGTTGATATGCCAATAAACATTCCATTATCATTTGTTAGTATGAATAGATTCTACATATCAAGACACAGATTTCTTCCTTGAAACTAAACTACATAAACATTGAACGTAATGTTCATAGCTTGATGTGGGCAGATGTTGATGATAGCGACACATAGTAATCAGACTTAAGGAAGCCCACCCCAAGAAGTGATGGACTGAGCAGTGATGCTGAGGATTAGGTCACCTTAACATGTGCTGGGGGTTATACTATGTCTTTTAAAAATTTATTATTCTTTAATTAAAAATGGCTTGAGATAACTTATGGAATCATAGATACAAACTAAAAACAGAATGACCCAAAAATAAAAGGAAAAACAGAATTAAACACAATATTGTGGAAAATGTTAATCACAAGAAAAGCCTACATTGACTTGAAAGGATCAGTTTTTCCAAAGCTTATGTTGTTTCTTGTCATCTGGTCAATGTTTTTAGTGTCACAGTCCTACTGTTGGAGAAGCTTGCAGTCCCTACTTATTAGGACTTCTGATATGAGTGCAAAGTGAATACAAATAGCAATAATGTACTGTAGATTTCAAAAAGCTAACAGGAAGGATTTTCAATATTTTTACCATAAAAAAAATGTTTGAGGAGCTAAAGGTGTTGAACTGGATTTAAATATTGCACTCTGTATGATATATGTACAGTTACCTCATATGGTGCTACACAAAAAATGTATGATTTTATGTTTTATGTATCAATTTAAAAAATTTAAATTTTAAAAAAAGATGTACAAATATAAAACTTGAGCTTTGGTTCCAGAATGTGGAGCTTTTATTAAGGGCAGTATAAATGGGCAGATATTGAAGCCAATAATCTCTTCCGTGTTTGTCTTTCCATGTGTCTTTTTGCTAAAAGGTGCTGACATTCTGAGGCTAGGATTAGGATGCGGACTTTGGAGATAAGGGGTAAGACGTCTACTTTCTCAACATTGAGTGTATGTTATTGCTTCTTAAGCCTGGATCAACCCCAAACCAATCATAGATGATTCTCTGGAGTGGAGTTTTGACATCAATCTTATTTTTTAAGTCACCCAGATGACACCTGCTATGAAGAGAAAAGAGAAAATCACTGATCTAGGCTAGATGGGGTCCAAAAGATCAAGCACAGCTCAACAGATCTAATACTACAGAAAAACCACAAATGAGTGGTTTAAAGCTAAAATAGTAACCAGCAACAGTGACTGTCTGGAGCCTTGTGGGCAAGGCAAAAATGACAGAGTTTTCAAGGAATCCATTTTTTAAATAATTAACCAACATAATATGCAATAGTCTCAAAGGAAATTATAGGCATGCAAATATGCATTTTCAAAGTGCGAATCAAATGATGAGATGAAATTACGAGTGCAAAGTCAATTGGAACAGGCAATGATTATGAAAGATGACAGGGAGGGAAATCAGGGCTGCATAGGGAAACAGACCATAACGTACACCTGACAACTGTGAAAAGAATGGAAAGAGAAAGCAGGATTGGGCAGGGTGATATTCCACCATAAAATAAATCTGGCAAAGCCAGTGTAGTTAGGAACAGTAACAATGGTCAATTACAGAAATCCTGCATTGGGTTGAATGATGGCTCTGTTACCACTGTCATGCTCAGTTGTTGACTGAGGTCTGACTAGGAAGATCTTGGCTCCATCAGAAAAGCTAAGGCAAATCTTGAAGGTTCTAAAAGCTGGAGACAGAAATCACCTACACTTGCTGCAGATACAGAGCATGTTCTTTGTTGAAGGGAGATTGAATTACTCCATGGCTGCCATGGAAAGAGCAATAACTGCCATCACAGTACCTCTCCACAACTCAGTGTTTGTCCACCCTTAGTTTGTTATGAGGTTTCTTTGCGGAGATTTTCTATTTTATGCATATTCTGTGGATGGCAATTGTACAACAAATTGATTTTGTATCCTGCTATTTTGCTGAAGCTGTTTACATTGTCTAGAAGTTTTTTGGTGGAGTTTTTCAGATCTTTTAGGTATAAGAGCATGTAATCTGCAAATAGAGATAGTTTAACTTCTTCCACTCCAATTTTTATTCCTTTTATTTCTTCTTCCTGTCTTATCATTTTAGTTAGGAATTCTAAGACTCTGTTGAATAAGAAGGGAGAGAGTGGACACCCTTGCTTCATTCTTGATTTTAGAGGAAATGGTTTCAGTTTCTCCCTATTAAGTATGATGTTGACTATAGACTTGTCACAGATAGCCTTTATTATGTTGACACACATTTCTTCTTTTTCTAGTTTCATGAGATCTCTTATCATGAAAGGGTGTAAAGTTTTGTCAAAGGCTTTTTCTGCATCTATTTACATGCTCATGTGGTTTTTGTCTTTACTTCTGTTAATATGCTATATTACATTTAGTGATGTGTGTATGTTGAACCATCCCTGCATCCCTGGGATGAAACTGACTTGATCATGCATTTCTATATACCAACAGTGAACAGACTGAGAAGAATTCCATTTACAATAGTCTCAAAAAAATACTTAGGAGTAAACTTAACAAAGGATATGAAAACCTCTACAAGGAAAAAGATAAACTATTGAAGAAAAATTTAAAAAGACTCAAGAAAATGGAAAGATCTTTCATGCTTATGGATTGGTAGAATAAATATTGTGAAAATGACTATATTACCCAAAACAATCTACATGTTCTATGCAATTTCCATCAAAATTCCAGTGATAATCATCACAGAAATTGAAAAATCAGACCTAAAGTTCATTTGGATGCACAAAAGACCACAAATAGCAAAAGCAATACTGACCAAAAAGAGCAACACTGGAGGTATCAAAATACCCAACTTCAAACTATACTAGAAAGTCTTAAAACAGTATGGTACTGGCACAGAAACAGATATACAGACTAGTGGAACAGAGTAGAAGACCCAGATATGAATCCATGCAGCTATGCCCACTTAATTTTTGACAAAGGTGCCCAAAATATAAGATGGATAAAAGACAGTCTCTTCAACAATTGTTGCTGGGAAAACTGGATATCTGCATGAAGAAAACTGAAAATAGATCTATACCTTTCACCCTAAACAAGTATCAACTCAAAGTGGATCAAGGACCTTGATATAAGACCTGAAGCACTGAAGCAAGTACAGGAAAGGACAAGGAATGCACTGGAATTAACACTCATAAGCAATGACTTCCTTAATAGAACTCAAATGGTTCAGCAACCCAGAGAAAAGAATGACAAATGGTAACACATGAAATTAAAAAGTTTCTTCTCAACAAAAGAAATGATCACCAAATTGAAGAGACTGCCCATAGAAAGGGAGAAAAACTTTTTCAGTTATACATCTGACAAGTGATTAATAATCAGAATATACAGGGAGCTCAAAAGCTAAACTCTCAAAAAAATCAATGACCCAATAAAGAAATGGGCAAAAGAACTGATCAAAGTTTTTTGAAAGGGAGAAGGCCAAATGGCCAAGAAAGAAAACACATGAAAAATGCTCAATATCCCTGGCCATAAAGGAAATGCAAATAAAAATCATGTTAAGATTCTACCTCACTCCTGTTAGAACGGCTACCATCCAGAATACAAACAACAAGTGTTACTGAGAATGTGGGGGAAAAGGAACCCTCATATTCTACTGGTGAGAATGTAAATTAGTACAACCACTATGGAAAACAATATGGAGGCTTCCCCCAAAACTAAAAATAGACCTGCCATATGATCAAGCAGTGCTACTCCTAGGGATATGCCTGAAGGAATGTAAGTCAGGTTACAGTAAAGACACTTGCACACCATGTTTATTGCAGCATTATTCACATTAGCTAATCTATGGAAATAGCCGAGATGCCCCACTGCCAATGAATGGATGAAGAAAATGTGGTATTTATATACAATGGAATTTTATTCAGCCACAAAGAAGAAAGAAACATTGTCATTTGCAGATATGTGGATGGAACTGAAGAACATCATCTTAAGTGAAATTAGCCAGGTTCAGAAGGCCAAAGACCATATGTTTTCTCTCATATGTGGGATATAGACCTAACATAAATATAAGCAACATTATGAAAAATAGGTTATGCTAAGGGGAGGTCACATATGAGAGAGGGAGCGTAAAAGAAAGAGGTTAAAAAGATGAATATGGTTTATGTACTTCCCATAAAATAATGAACACAGATTTTTAAAAACCTGTTCAAATCACCATAAGAAGGGTAGTAAGGTAGAAAGGAGAAAAGTAGATTAGATGAATCAATTTGGCTATAATACATGGAAATGTCACAATGAAAACTCCCTGTACACTTATCTTAAACAAACAAAAATCTCATTTTTTTTACAAAATTGGAGAACAAGAGGATAGAACAGGTTCTGTTTGGGGAGTTGGTATCAGTGGGAGGAGAGAGGGTAGGAAAGGAAAGGGGGTAGGAGGGTCAATATGTTACAAATACAGTGTACACACATATATAAACCTGTTGAAACTGTTCCAGGAATGGGGGGAGGGGTAAAAGGAGAATGATGGAGGGGGTGAATTCGAGTATTATACATTTGATATATTGTAAATGGTACAACAACCTAGCAAGGAAAAGCTCTGAATATAATGCCAGTCAGAGTCCCTAGGAAAACCTGCCATTTATTCCTTTTTTTTTTTTAACTCTTTACTTTTCTATGCTCTATTCCTTATGCATGCAATCTCTTAGAAACTCATTTTGGTAGTCAAGAGAATGATAGAGAGTCAATAATACCAAAATACACTATATCTGCATATGACGATAGCGTTAAAAATGCCCTGAAAGCAGTTAATAGGGATAGGGAGAAAGGAGTAGTAACAGAGGGGATTAATCTGAGTAAAGTGCAATGTACGTATGTATAAAATACCATGGTAAAACCCCTTTGAACAATGAATGTACACTTAAAATGAAGGACAGGAATGTAAAATGGATCCATCTAAGAATGGGTACTAGTAGGAGGGTGAATGGAGAGGGTGAAGGAGGTCAACGTGTACTTTATATACTTGTACAAAAATAGAACAATGAAACTTGAAAGTGTTTTAAGGAGGGGGAAAAGGGAATTGAGAAAAATGATGGAGGAGCTGAGTCTAATCAAGGTACTTTGTAAGCATGTATAGAAATGTCACAATGAACCCTTCGCATACAACTAATACATGCTAAGAAAAATGTTTTAAAATCTTTTTCTATTGTTGTACTGGGTTACATTGTGACATTTACACAATTTCTTATAGTATATCATAGTTGAATTCACTCCATCATTCTTCTTTATCCCCTCTCCCTCCATTCCTGTAATTGTTTCAATAGGTCTCATTTTTTCATTTACATACATGTGTACATAATATTTGCACCATATTCACCCTCCCACCCCCACTTCCCTCGTCCTGTTCCCTCCCAATGATACTAGCCTCTCCACCCCTACATGACCTGTTCTGCCTTCTTGTTCTTTAAAAATCTTTAAAAAGGTATTATATAAGATCAATATTTTATCATTTCCATTAAGTTTTTTGTAAAAGTTTCTAGATTGCATTACATATTTTCCTGATTAAATAGGGTTTTAGAATAAATTGATTTTTTTAATGAACACATGTTTTATCATATTTACTTAATATATCATTCTATAGTTATAGATGAATTATAGCTATATTGGATTCAATTTCTTGAATCAATATATAGCATTGTGTATACACATACAGAAACAAATCTCTGTTTTTATTCTTCTCTTTATTGACATTTTGCATAATAAGCTAACCTCTTCAAATAGATAGCAAATCTTTAAAAGTAATTACTGAATCCAAGGTTAATCAATCTTCTCATAAGCCCTCAAAATCATATCTTTAAGAACATCACTGCTTTTTCATTCTTAAATGGCATTTCAAGCAATATTTGACACAACCCATTTTATTCCTCAAGGTATATTCAATCATCCCTCTACTTTAATCACATCAACTTCATAAAGAAGTATCACCCTTTGTGAAATTCCAGAATTGATTTTTTCCAGCACAAAGAGCCTTGAATTTAATGATATTTCCTCAGTTTAACAATTAAATACAGGTTGCGATGAGCCAACACCCAGTCACATTATGGGTTAAGTACCCAATCTGAAAAGTTTCCGTATGCGATCAAATATGTCTTTTAGGAAGTAATATATTTTCAGGTGGAGTAAAGTAGCATACCATTCCCGATACTTCCTCAAATTATTCAAGCCAAATACATTTTGGAACCTATGTTTTAATTAAAGCCAGTTACCAGTATAATGTTAAATTTATCAAATATTTTGTTAGAATAAAAGCAGACATACTTTAAACTACAAAAAATGAATTTTATAGCCCCACGCTTATTAAAAATTTATTGTACTTTTATACTTTTTGAAGTTAGGGAACAATTTTTACCCATATTTTTCGGTAAGATCCTAAACTAGATCTTTATATAATTGTTACTGTTGGAGAATACTGGAACAGAAGGAAGGAAGGACAAATCCAGGTCAATAATTTATTAATTTGGAGTAATGTTGATTTTTCATCCAATAAATAAATATTGATTTACTCATTCATGAAAAGCATTGTTTTTTGAAGTGAAGATTCTACGTTGAATAAAGCAGAACTCCTGGGCTTCTGCTGCTTACTACATACCAAGTTTGTAAGGGCTGAGTAAACACACCACCAACAACTGGAGTCAAAATAAGTTCAAGCAGAGATAAGCATTGTAACAAACAGTAAAACAAGGTCAATAGTGGGAGAAGGAATAGTAGATACATGGTACCACTACCTTGGAACGGTCCCCCTGGTACCAACTCACACAAAAAATTAATGAGGGAGGGAAACAAGGATTAGTATATGACTTCTCTTCAAGCCCTAGGAATTTCTTTTTGTCTGTCTTTTAATGTGATAAAAGAAAAATTTCTTCATTTTATTTTTTTTTCTAAAGACAATAATAGCACCAACAAAAGAGAAAGGGTAGTGTGTGGAATTTTAGAAGTAACATTGACTTGTTTTATTTTAAAATAAAATAAATTTTTAAAAATTGTGTATTTGAACCTTTTAGTAAACCATCATTATTACTATTTATTTGAATGGTAATTATTTGATTTAAATTTTGAAGTGCTATCAAATTTAAATACAAAAAATTTAGATTAATAAGGCCAAATGCTTAAGCAGAATATTTAAGAACATTTATATTTTTTCTTTTTTTTTACACAAAAAAAGCGTTTATTTTTATTTATTTGTTTATTTTTTGATGAGTGTCTGTGGCTCTTGCCTATAATACTAGCTATTTGGGGAGCAGAGTTTAGGAGGAGGATGGTTAGAGGCCAGCCAGGGTAAAAAAATACCAAAAGAGCTGGAGGAGCTGTAAAGCACCTGCCTAGCAAACATGAAGCCCCGAGTTCAAGTGCTAGTATTGTAAGAAAAATAAAGAAAAGAAACTAGTTCATTTTTTTAAAGTTTTACTGAAAAATATAGGTACAAATAAATTCAGTTATCATACTTATATATTTAAAAGTGTTTTTGCAAACTTAACAGAGTCATGAACCAGCACTAACCCACTTAGCAATGTTAAACACCATTCTGATTTTTAAGAGCTTAGGATTTTCCTGTTTTTGCCCTGTAATAGGTATTTTTATTGTTTTTGTTATGGTGTCCATCATCAAGTCTACATGCTGTGTCTGGCCTCCTTAATTCACCTTTATGTTTGTGAGATCTATGCATGCTTTTGTATGTAGTTATAAATATTTTATTTTCATTAATGTGACACTACACTGAGTAATCATTGCACATTCAATTTTTCCATATTGGAAAGTAGTTCTCAGTCCGAGCTATTCCAAATAACACTGCTTTGAATATTCTATTCATCATTAGGTAAACATATATTGATATTTGGCATTTACTTGAGAAAAGACTTGATCACAGAGTCTATAAGCACCAGACTCACTACATGCTGGCAAGATTTTCTCAGGGGTTTTAGGGACGGACCCCCCCACCAAGGTTTAAATGTTCCAATTGCTCCCTATCTCCACTAACAGTGGCTATCTTTCTGATTGGCTTTTGTTTGCCTCATTTTGTTTTCTGCTCAGACATTCCAGTAAGTAATATAGTGGTTTTAATTTACATTTACAATGAATAAAATGAAAGCCTTAATTCAAGGGTGTTTTGGCCATTTGACTATCACCATTATTTTTTTAAAGAGTTTGCTCACATTTTTAAACATTTTCAGCAGGGTTGTCTATTACTTAGTGGTTTGTAGGAGCCATTAATATATTCTGACTATGAGTCAAGCACTGGGACAATATATGACAAATATTTTCTCCCTTTTGGATTACCTTCCAGACTCCTAATGATTTCTTATTTAGACAGCTCACAAAAATTGGTAAAGTGTACTTGATCAAAATTTTAAAAATTGGTTTTAAAAAAGCACTGTTAAGATAAATTTTAAAAGTCACAGATAGGGATGGGGCAAATATTTGCTATATATATATCCCATAAAGGAATAGTGTTTAAAATATAAACTTATACAACTCAAAATTAAGATAAGTAACAAAAAACAATAGCAACAGTTTTGTAAAGACATTTCATGGAAAACGCCTTACAATGGCATGCTACAGCGTAACAAGATGTTTGACTTCATTAGTTCTCAAAGAAATGCAAAGTTAAACCACATACATCTTTGAAGCTAAAATCAGAAAGGCCGAGAGTACCAAGTGGTGGGAAAGATGCAGAGCAACTAAAAACTTCATATATTACTGGTATAAATGTAGACTGGTGTAATAAACACTTTGTAAAAACAGTTTGGAGTTTCTTATAAAATTAAACATGCCTTTATATGCTCATCCCCTGATGTTTACCCAAAGAAGAGAAAGCATGCACACACAGACTTGCCTGCAAACACTCATAGCAATTATATTAATAAATGCCCAAAGGTAGGAAAAAACCCAGTGCTTCTCTTTTTCTCTTTTAGGCAGTTTGGCTACCTGCTTAGGTTTCTGGTTCTTCTCATAGCTCAGACATTTCCTTTCCATGATTTTGATGGAATATTTATGAAAGTTGTAACCTTTTGCTTCAGAGGTTTGAGCTTTTCTCTTTGGATTGCCATCTTCCTTTAGAATTTAATAAATATTTTGAGGGGGTGTCGACCCATGTGTTTGGGGCAAGCATCATTCCTGAAGTGGGAGTTGATTTTCTAAATAAAGGTAGTTGGTGGGAAACTTCAAGCCCAACTTCAAGAAGCCCTAATATACTACAGTATCAGATTTCAGCTCACATATGGTAGGGTCTCAAATGGCTCTCTGAGGGTTCTTTTGCTCTTTCTGATTAAAATCTGTTACTGTGGGCAGCCCTGAACTCTAGAAGCCTCCAGGCTAGGTCCTTGTACCATAAGACTTATTGCTCTAAGCCTTGAGAATCAGAAACTCATAGTCCCAAATCCTAAAAGCTAGAAGTTTATTGCTCTGGGTTTTCACATAGGTCTTGAGAACCATGGTTTTATGACTCCAGGCTTTCAAAGGCAGAGAATTATGGGCCTAGGTGCTCAAGTCAGGGTTTCATTGTTCTAGATATTGAATGCCAGTGGCCCAATATTTGGCAGTTTGTGTTACAGCTCCAAGCTTCTGGTGTCAATGATGTCAGGTCTTAATGTTCCCTGGCTTTCTGGAACACTATGACAGCCAAGGTCTACAGTTCTTCCACTGGCTCTCCTCTACCTCTTCTCAGGACATTCAGTTTTTTATAGTCTTTGAAGTCTTATCCCTGACCACTCTGTGGAACCCTTCAGACAAGTACTATTTGCTGAGGGAGCTGCCCCAGCCTGTGTGGTATGCTGCGTGAGCCTGACTAAGAGCGATGGGGAACGAGAAATAAAACACACACAAACATACAGACATACAACATAAAACAGAACACTGGTATCGGGAGGGCTTGCACGTTCCTAGTGGGAAACATGAGTGCCTACCTTAGCCAGAGTGTTTATTTTTATAGATCAGAACAGGGAAAAGACTCAGATAAAAATCAAGCTTTAACAATTCTTGATGCAAGGTGAAAAGAATAAGGTTTGGTGGGCTAATTTTCCTAAGGCTATAGAAGCTTAATTAAAGCACATCAGTTCTGGAATCATCAAGGCACACAGGACACCTTATCTAAAGTATTGATTAATCTGGCATCAGGGAGTTTCCTAACAGTTCTGGTACTTTATCTAGTTTTGCATTGAGGGCTGGTATGCAGACACAGCAGGTTGTATTCTTCAAAGAGATGTGAGAACAAAGGTCAAGACACCAGGTACTGGGGAAATTATGGTAGAAGAGGCTGCGCAAACTTCTACATGGAGAGTCTGTGCAAACTCCTATATGGTGAGGCTGTGCAAACTCCATTATTCCCAGTCCAGGGTCATGCCTGGTCCCCAACAGTGAGCCAAGGGTCTGTAGCCTTAGAAATCTCTCTCCAGCTGTCTTCTAGCTACTACTAGTTTCCTGGAGTTGAAGTCCAAGGTTTCCACCTGTCCTACCCATGATGGAGACTGGAAGTAGGCAATAAAAGACCAGCCAGACATGCTTCTATTTGGGTGTAGTGTTGCAGGACAAGGAGGATGGCAGTGCACAGGAAAGAAGCTTCCCAGACTAACCCAAAAAGACCGAAAAAAAGCTGCTTATGTAGCTAGAAAAGAGGTATATGACATGCTTGCTTCTAATTCCACCAATCATAGGCCTCATATATACACCGATCACAGATTTTGCTGAGTGACTAATGAGGAACTCTTACCCCTGTCCTCAGTGAGAATAGGTACAGGATGAGCAGAAACATCTGGAGATCACTGAGGCATGTCACGAAGCTGATAAAAGTTGACTGAAGCAAGACTTCTTAAAGGAGAAATTGGAGTTTTAGCAGCAGACATGTTTTTGGTGCTCCTTATAGTTGGGAGTGCTTTTTTTAAAAATCGACCTGGAGTTTTCAAAGCAGCTGGACAGATGCCAAAGAAGGAGCTGCTTGGTTGACAACATCCTCTTCAAGGTAACCAGGCACAAGGAAGTGTCTATCAGCTGTCAATCAAGTCACTGCTTGGCCTACTCCAGACAACTCTGCTTATTTAAAACATCAAAATAAATTTATAATAAAGGCTAACATGAAATTAACATTCTCAACAGTACTTGATCTCTAGCCAAATACCTTCTGGGAGAGAAGGGTTTCTCTGATCTCACTCAGACTTGTTTGAGGATCCAATTTTTTTCATACTATGCCCATCAAAAAGCAAAACATTGCTAGTGTTTCTTCCTCCAGTAATGTTTGTCTTTTTGGATGAGTCCAGTTCTCAGCCCAAGACTGGAATCTCCAAATGATCCTAGAGAAGGAAATAGCTAGAATTCCCATTCATTTAATTTCTGTTTTCATAGAACTCTGATGCTTTAAAAATAACATAAGTTTGCAATTAACCTGGTTTTTATACTGCTGTAATGGAAACATGATCTATAGCAACTTACTACCGCTTTTTAAACATTGGAAGTTCCTTCTATATATTTTTATATCGTTTGGTTTTCCAAGAAAAACTTTACTAATTCTCTTTATAAGCCAAAACAAAACAGATTTTAAAACTTTCAACTATCAAATTTATATATTTTGAAATGTTCCTATATTTTAAAAATAAATAACTGCAATATTTAACATAAGTTAATCTGATTTTCTAATATATATTTGACTTTTTGAAGTTCATCACTGTAGTTATTTCTTAAATATTATGTAAATGGCCACTACATTAATTCACTAAAACACAGGTTGACTCATCACATTCTCTTTGAGAAAGCTTTAACTTATTTCTGTGGGGAAAAAAAATGAAGTTCCAATACCTTAATGGTGTTCGATACTTTCCATTATTGTCTTAATGACTTTTCTAGGGGTTATCTCCATTGCATTGATCCATTCATCAGAAGCAAAGTCCATTCCAATTTAACTTATTCTCTAGATATATTTCTGCAATTTTACCCTGTGTTGATTCTCAGTTGCCCACAGCAGCCAACAAACCTGCCTAACAAAATCATATGTTTCTTTCTCTCCTCCACTGACTCTTACCCTGCCAAGTATACTCATCTTTCTTTAAATTCCAATCATTTCTGTACCTCTTCTTAGCACTCTGGTTTCTCTACCTTTTTTCTTTATACTCAGTGATTTCTAGATGAGTTCTATGTTAGTATGAAATTCCTTGAAGGGGAACTATACCTAAATTATTTTTGCATTTATCACATACCATGCAATTAAATTTGTGTTAAATTATTTCTTGAATGAATATGACCACTGATTTTTTGGTACTTAGTGGCTCATCATTGTAGGAAAAAACTCTTAATATTTTATAGTTAAAAATCCATTATTTTATTTTGTCATCTTTACTAGCGCATATTAGTTGTTCTTATTAATGGAATTCAGCATTATATTTCCATACCTGCCTAGACATTTTAACTGGTTGACTTTCTGGCCAATTATTTGTTTTTATGCACATATAACATTACTTTCCAATGAATAAAATATGTTTATTTTTCCTTTTAAAGAATACATCTATCATATTTTTAACATCTTTTCCTACATTGCCTTGTAAAATAGAGTACCTTTTTATACCAAGCTCATGATTTCTATGTTTCAATGCTCTGAGAAAAGAAATTATGATGAAAATTAGTTAAGTATAAGCATTGCTCAAATTGCAAAATGTTTTTCATGAACACTTTAATTTTATAACTGGTTTCTTACAAACTTTATTCAGACTAGTTAGATACAGAACATTCACCGCAGAGTTTGGGTATTAATATTGTTCTCTAAGGGAAACATAGCTGCAGGTTTGGATTGCAAGAAAATTATAGTCTTTCCTATATTGTAAATATCAAAGACAGCAAAAGGCAGGCAAAGAGTTATAAAATGTCTCTCTTTCTGAGGCTGGACAATAAAGAGAAAAATGAGCATCATCATGGGTATTAATGTGCACACAAAACAAAATGCTCAATAAAAATTATTAATTAGGACTAGTTTCTCATTTTTCTTATTTATGCAGGTAATATATTACAACTGATTTTATGTACCTTTAAAAATAAAAATATAAAAAAATTATGAAGAAAAAGTCAAAGCCAGAATAACTCAGAATGCTTCAGCTTGGTGATTCACAGTAAGGTGATTAAAGATATCCCACTTTTCTTGACTTTTTAAGGTTTAACAGGTTATATTCTTTAATGTTAAATGTTACTGAGAATAAATAATCCACTGACCGAAGGACTCAAGGGGAACTATCAACATCAACTTGGAGTATGAAATTGAGAAAGTGAGTAAAAATAAATTTCTATTTTTAACAGAAATGTGGCTTTTTATGCAATAAAATGATAAATTTATGCTCTTAAAGAAGCCCTTTGAGGCAGCCTAATACTAACTTAAATTTGAGGAATGTGTAAGCTGAGGTGTAGAAAGTGAAATCACTAGACTATAGCTATAAACCTATTATTATCCTATAAAATGATTAGGTAAGATCTTCTGCCAAACTTTCTATAGATCAATTTTCTTTTTAAAAATTTCATCTGATAGACAAATTGGAACATTTTTGTTTATAAACCACTTTCAAAATTAACAGAAATCCAAAAGACTATTTTGATTTGTTTAAAACTTCCAAGTAGTTTCATCTATTCTTTTTCTTACTCAAAATTCTTACAGCTAGTAAAGTTAAGTTTCTCTACACATAAATCAAAACTTTGAATTTAAATTTTGTTTTCAATATTCCCATTTTAGGATACAGACTAATAGATTTTCAAAACTCAATTTTGGGAAGTAGAACAAGTTTGATCTTGCCTGCCTTCCTTTGTGGAAATTCTTGATCTAGGTGGCTGATGTTCTGTGAGTAATTTCTGTGAAGTGTTTGGATATATAGTTGAATCTCTACTTGTTTTCTGGCAGTGCTGTTCCAATAAGTGCCCACAAACAGAGATAAAGTCTATGTCTGCAACTTTCTCTTGGCCCCATCACTACCACTGTGCAATCCCATTTCAGCCTGCTTCAGGATGCCTACCTCTTGTCTCATTTCTGATCACTTGGCTTCCCAATCATCATGCAACCAGCTGACAAAGATGAGTTTCTTCACTGTTGTCTACAGAAGGGTAAAAGAATTTTGGTATAAATCACTTTCATCTCAAGAACTGCAACTATTGGTAGGACTTGAAGCTCCCATTAATAGTAAGCATGTCATTCTATCCATGGGGAAAGAATGGTTTCTACAAGATTTTGTGCTGCTGCTGTCACTAACAGAGATAACAAGAGATTATCACTGCAGGCAATCTAACATACTCTAAGAGTTCAATAAGCCTCATAAAGATATTTCTGGTAAAAATACATTAGGCCACAGAGTGATTCTAACAACTGTCAACCACTCTCTCCTTTTTGTTGTTGTGTGGTCACAGGAATGCTCACTTATTGCATTGCTGGATAGTCTGCCATCACTTTTTTCTTGGTCTCTGACAAATTACAATAGGAAACAATACTGGATTTTTTCCATGACAAAAAAGATTTTGAAGAAGTATCAGAAATTAAATGGGGTAGAAGCAATTTAGGTGCAATATTTTTAACCATCCATAATAAACTTATTCAATATTAATGGAGGCATAATAGATCAAATAATTATCCATCTATGCTCAGTGCTGGGAGGTCAATACTTACAAACAGCTTTAAATACCACCAGAGTTAGAATGTGATCAGATTTATCACAATTCCATGCTAGGCATTTGGTTTATACTTAACCCCCAAAGAGAACAGCTGACCTCAGAAACATGATTTTTAAACACTTCTCTGTGATTATCTATATACAATGATTACTGGAAAGATTTGCAATCACTTATTTGCCCAGATATTCTAAATTCTTATCACCCATGCAGTAAACAAGAAAGATGAGTTTTGAATAAATATAAAATACAGCTCTTTTTTTTTTCATTTTTCTTTTATTATTCATATGTGCATACAAGGCTTGGTTCATTTCTCCCCCCTGCCCCCACCCCCTCCCTTACCACCCACTCCACCCCCTCCCGCTTCCCCCCTCAATACCCCGCAGAAATTATTTTGCCCTTATCTCTAATTTTGTTGTAGAGAGAGTATAAGCAATAATAGGAAGGAACAAGGGGTTTTGCTGGTTGAGATAAGGATAGCTATACAGGGCATTGACTCACATTGATTTCCTGTGCGTGGGTGTTACCTTCTAGGTAATTCTTTTTGATCTAACCTTTTCTCTAGTTCCTGGTCCCCTTTTCCTATTGGCCTCAGTTGCTTTAAGGTATCTGCTTTAGTTTCTCTGCATTAAGGGCAACAAATGCTAGCTAGTTTTTTAGGTGTCTTACCTATCCTCACCCCTCCCTTGTGTGCTCTCGCTTTTATCCTGTGCTCATAGTCCAATCCCCTTGTTGTGTTTGCCCTTGATCTAATGTCCACATATGAGGGAGAGCATACGATTTTTGGTCTTTTGAGCCAGGCTAACCTCACTCAGAATGATGTTCTCCAATTCCATCCATTTACCAGCGAATGATAACATTTCGTTCTTCTTCATGGCTGCATAAAATTCCATTGTGTATAGATACCACATTTTCTTAATCCATTCGTCAGTGCTGGGGCATCTTGGCTGTTTCCATAACTTGGCTATTGTGAATAGTGCCGCAATAAACATGGATGTGCAGGTGCCTCTGGAGTAACAGTCTTTTGGGTATATCCCCAAGAGTGGTATTGCTGGATCAAATGGTAGATCGATGTCCAGCTTTTTAAGTAGCCTCCAAATTTTTTTCCAGAGTGGTTGTACTAGTCTACATTCCCACCAACAGTGTAAGAGGGTTCCTTTTTCCCCGCATCCTCGCCAACACCTGTTGTTGGTGGTGTTGCTGATGATGGCTATTCTAACAGGGGTGAGGTGGAATCTTAGTGTGGTTTTAATTTGCATTTCCTTTATTGCTAGAGATGGTGAGCATTTTTTCATGTGTTTTCTGGCCATTTGAATTTCTTCTTTTGAGAAAGTTCTGTTTAGTTCACATGCCCATTTCTTTATTGGTTCATTAGTTTTGGGAGAATTTAGTTTTTTAAGTTCCCTGTATATTCTGGTTATCAGTCCTTTGTCTGATGTATAATTGGCAAATATTTTCTCCCACTCTGTGGGTGTTCTCTTCAGTTTAGAGACCATTTCTTTTGATGAACAGAAGCTTTTTAGTTTTATGAGGTCCCATTTATCTATGCTATCTCTTAGTTGCTGTGCTGCTGGGGTTTCATTGAGAAAGTTCTTACCTATACCTACTAACTCCAGAGTATTTCCTACTCTTTCTTGTATCAACTTAAGAATTTGGGGTCTGATATTAAGATCCTTGATCCATTTTGAGTTAATCTTGGTATAGGGTGATATACATGGATCTAGTTTCAGTTTTTTGCAGACTGCTAACCAGTTTTCCCAGCAGTTTTTGTTGAAGAGGCTGCTATTTCTCCATCGTATATTTTTAGCTCCTTTGTCAAAGATAAGTTGCTCATAGTTGTGTGGCTTCATATCTGGATCCTCTATTCTGTTCCATTGGTCTTCACGTCTGTTTTTGTGCCAGTACCATGCTGTTTTTATTGTTATTGCTTTGTAATATAGTTTGAAGTCAGGTATTGTGATACCTCCTGCATTGTTCTTTTGACTGAGTATTGCCTTGGCTATTCGTGGCCTCTTGTGTTTCCATATAAATTTCACAGTAGATTTTTCAATCTCTTTAATGAATGTCATTGGAATTTTGATGGGAATTGCATTAAACATGTAGATTACTTTGGGGAGTATCGACATTTTTACTTTGTTGATTCTACCAATCCATGAGCATGGGAGATCTCTCCACTTTCTATAGTCTTCCTCAATCTCTTTCTTCAGAAGTGTATAGTTTTCCTTGTAGAGGTCTTTCACATCTTTTGTTAGGTTTACACCTAGGTATTTGATTTTTTTTGAGGCTATTGTAAATGGAATTGTTTTCATACATTCTTTTTCCGTTTGCTCATTGTTAGTGTATAGAAATGCTAGTGATTTTTCTATGTTGATTTTATATCCTGCTACCTTGCTATAGCTATTGATGATGTCTAGAAGCTTCTGAGTAGAGTTTTTTGGGTCTTTAAGGTATAGGATCATGTCGTCTGCAAATAGGGATATTTTGACAGTTTCTTTACCTATTTGTATTCCTTTTATTCCTTCTTCTTGCCTAATTGCTCTGGCTAGGAATTCCAGTACTATGTTGAATAGGAGTGGAGATAGTGGGCATCCTTGTCTGGTTCCTGATTTTAGAGGGAATGGTTTTAATTTTTCTCCGTTAAGTATAATGCTGGCTGTAGGTTTGTCATATATAGCTTTTATAATGTTGAGGAACTTTCCTTCTATTCCTAGTTTTCTTAGAGCTTTTATCATGAAATGATGTTGGATCTTATCAAAGGCTTTTTCTGCATCTATTGAGATGATCAAGTGGTTTTTGTCTTTGCTTCTGTTAATGTGGTTTATTACGTTTATTGATTTTCGTATGTTGAACCACCCCTGCATCCCTGGGATGAAGCCTACCTGGTCGTGGTGAATAATCTTTTTGATGTGTTGCTGAATTCGATTTGCCATTATTTTGTTGAGGATTTTTGCATCAATGTTCATTAAGGAGATTGGCCTATAGTTCTCCTTTTTGGAGGTGTCTTTGCCTGGTTTTGGGATAAGTGTAATACTGGCTTCATAAAATGTGTTTGGCAGTTTTCCTTCCCTTTCTATTTCATGGAACAGTTTAAGGAGGGTTGGTATCAGTTCTTCTTTAAAGGTCTGATAGAATTCAGCAGAGAATCCATCAGGTCCTGGACTTCTCTTTTTGGGGAGACTCTTGATTGCTGCTTCAATTTCATTTTGTGTTACAGGTCTATTCAGGTGATTAATTTCCTCTTGGTTCAGTTTTGGATGATCATATGTATCTAGAAATCTGTCCATTTCTTTTAGATTTTCAAATTTATTTGAATATAGGTTCTCAAAGTAGTCTCTGATGATTTCCTGGACTTCCATGGTGTTTGTTGTTATCTCCCCTTTTGCATTCCTGATTCTACTAATTTGGGTTTTTTCTCTCCTCATTTTAGTCAGGTTTGCCAGGGGTCTATCGATCTTGTTTATTTTTTCAAAGAACCAACTTTTTGTTTCATTAATTCTTTGTATGGTTTTTTTGGTTTCTATTTCGTTGATTTCAGCTCTTATTTTTATTATTTCTCTCCTTCTATTTGTTTTGGGATTTGCTTGTTCTTGTTTTTCTAGGAGTTTGAGATGTATCATTAGGTCATTGATTTGGGATCTTTCAATCTTTTTAATATATGCACTCATGGCTATAAACTTTCCTCTCAAGACTGCCTTAGCTGTGTCCCATAGGTTCCGGTAGGTTGTGTTTTCATTTTCATTGACTTCCAGGAACTTTTTAATTTCCTCTTTTATTGCATCGATGATCCATTCCTCATTAAGTAATGAGTTATTTAGTTTCCAGCTGTTTGCATGTTTTTTGTCTTTACTTTTGTTGTTGAGTTCTACTTTTACTGCATTGTGGTCAGATAGTATGCATGGTATTATTTCTATTTTCTTATATTTGCTGAGGCTTGCTTTGTGCCCTAGGATATGATCTATTTTGGAGAAGGTTCCATGGGCTGCTGAGAAGAATGTATATTGTGTAGAGGTTGGATGAAATGTTCTGTAGACATCTACTAGGTCCACTTGATCTATTGCATATTTTAGATCTTGGATTTCTTTATTGAGTTTTTGTTTGGATGACCTATCTATTGATGATAATGGAGTGTTAAAGTCTCCCACAACCACTGTGTTGGCGTTTATATATGCTTTTAGGTCTTTCAGGGTATGTTTGATGAAATTGGGTGCGTTGACATTGGGTGCGTACAGATTGATGATTATTATTTCCTTTTGGTCTATTTCCCCTTTTATTAGTATGGAATGTCCTTCTTTATCTCGTTTGATCAATGTAGGTTTGAAGTCTACTTTGTCAGAGATAAGTATTGCTACTCCTGCTTGTTTTCGGGGGCCATTGGCTTGGTAAATCTTCTTCCAGCCTTTCATCCTAAGCATATGCTTATTTCTGTCGGTGAGATGAGTCTCCTGTAAGCAACAAATTGTTGGATCTTCTTTTTTAATCCATTTTGTCAAACGGTGTCTTTTGATGGGTGAATTAAGTCCATTAACATTAAGTGTTAGTACTGATAGGTATGTGGTGATTCCTGCCATTTAGTTATCTTAGTTGTTTGAAGGTTTGATTGTGTGTACCTAACTTGATGTTACTCTCTACTGTCTTGCTTTTTCTTATCCTGTGGTTTGGTGCTGCCTGCCTTTTCATGGTTAAGTTGGGTGTCACTTTCTGTGTGCAGGATCCCTTGCAGAATCTTTTGTAATGGTGGCTTTGTGGTCACATATTGTTTTAGTTTCTGCTTATCATGGAAGACTTTTATTGCTCCATCTATTTTGAATGATAGCTTTGCTGGGTAGAGTATCCTGGGGTTGAAGTTATTTTCATTCAGTGCCTGGAAGATCTCACCCCACGCTCTTCTTGCTTTTAATGTTTCTGTTGAGAAGTCTGCTGTGATTTTGATGGGTTTACCTTTGTATGTTACTTGTTTTTTCTCTCTTGCAGCCTTCAATATTCTTTCCTTAGTTTCTGAACTTGTTGTTTTAATGATGATATGTCGTGGAGTAGTTCTATTTTGATCTGGTCTGTTTGGTGTCCTGGAGGCCTCTTGCATTTGTATGGGAATATCTTTCTCTAGATTTGGGAAATTTTCCGTTATTATTTTGTTGAATATATTACGCATTCCCTTCGCTTGCACCTCTTCTCCTTCTTCGATGCCCATGATTCTCAAGTTTGGTCTTTTGATGGAGTCAGTGAGTTCTTGCATTTTCTTTTCACAGGTCTTGAGTTGTTTAATTAATAGTTCTTCAGTTTTTCCTTTAATTACCATTTCATCTTCAAGTTCTGAGATTCTGTCTTCTGTTTGTTCTATTCTGCTGGATTGGCCTTCCGTTTTGTTTTGCAGTTCTGTTTCGTTCTTTTTTCTGAGGTTTTCCATATCCTGGCTGTTTTCTTCTTTATTGTTGTCTATTTTTGTCCTGAGTTCATTTATCCATTTATTCATTGTGTTCTCTCTTTCACTTTGGTGTTTATACAGTGCTTCTATGGTTTTTTTTATTTCTTCTTTTGCTTTTTCAAATTCTCTATTTTTATTGTCTTGGAATTTCTTGAGTGTCTCCTGTACATTTTGGTTGACCCTATCCAGTATCATCTCTGTAAAATTCTCATTGAGTACTTGTAGTATGTCTTCTTTTAAATTATTCTTGTAGGCTTCATTGGGTCCTTTGGCATAGTTTATCTTCATTTTGTTGGAGTCTGGCTCTGAGTTTCTGTTCTCTTCATTCCCCTCTGGTTCCTGTACTAATTTTTTGCTGTGGGGAAACTGGTTTCCTTGTTTTTTCTGTCTTCCTGTCATTGTCCTTGGTGTTGTTACTGTCCCTGTACTGTGTGTAATTAAGTATTTTCTAGCTTGTAATAATAACAATGGTAATATTGAGAATGGAAGATTGAGCTGAGATGGAAAGCAAGAAGTTAAAGAAAAGGGGAAAACAAATATACAGACTAGAGGGAGAAAGCAGAACAAGGTATCAGACAAGAGAGTTTCAAAGGTATAAACAGGGAGTGTTAGTGTCCTAATCGACAGTAAGCTGAACAGACAATAGAGTGACAGAGAGAGGATTGAAAATCAAAGATAAAAAAATAAAAAATAAGTATATGAAAGTAATATCTATTTATAAAAATGAATTAAAATAAAATGGAAAATAGAAAAAAAAAAAAAACCAAAAAACTTCCAAGTTTATATGCAATGCAATTTCAGTCTTAATAATTTGGATGTCCGTCTCAATCTCCAGTCCTGGAGTTGGTGCCTCAGATGTTGTTCTGTAGTTGTCTCATCAAAGGGGATGCATAAAGTAGAACAAAACTACACTCACACACACACAGAAGAAAAAAAAAAAAAAACAAAAAGCCCCACCAAGTGTCCCCAGTTCAAATGCAATACAGTTTCAGTTTTTCGGCTTGCAGGTGTAATTCGGTTGTTCTCTCATCAAAGGTAGGGAGAAAAAGAAAAAAAAGCATCTGGAGACAGTTCTGAGAGTGGTATCTGCAACTGTGGCTTGCCTGCCTGCTGCTCTCCGCCTGTAGCTGGCGGCGTTATTTATGCAGATCTCTGGGGTGAGCTAGCGCTCACCTGGTCCCACAGGCTTTGTTTGCTCAGAGTTCTCCTGTGCGGGGGCATCTGCTACAGGCTTTCCCCTTTCCAAGCACTGGGAAAGGTGACACTGCCCCACGTTGTCAGGCCTGCGTGTTTATTTACAGTTCACGTGGGAAGTGGGTCTTCCCTCCTCTCACAAGCGTCCCTGCTCCTGGTTGCTGGGCGTGCGCCCCGCTCCCGCCAGAGCCTCTCCGGCCCGCCCGGCTTGTTTATTTACAGTCCCGGGAAGGGTTCCCTTCCCCCAATCTTCAGCGCTCAGGGCGCCCCACCCTCTTTCCAGCGTGTCTTAACTGTTCTTATTGCTTAGTACTCAGTTTCTCTTTTTTCCCCGGGTGGAGGTCAGTCTGTCCAGGGGGCTATGCTGCTCTGGCCCAGGCTTGTCTGTGGGGCTACCGCGGTACCGCGAAGCTCACCTGGTCCGCGTCTTCCCAAGCCGTATGGGCGCCGGCCACTGGCGGCCCCGGGGGCCCTCCTCGGTTCCAAAATACAGCTCTTAATTCCCTAGAGAATTGAATTTATTGGCTTAGACTTTGATGTCAACATGGCTATATCAAGAGACACTGTAATAAACTTGAATTTTATCTTTACAAAACATGCATCCTCACACATTCCTCTGAATCCTTTCTCTAGGACCACTGAGCAGAAATTTTTGTTAGTGCCAACTTTAACTGTATTTTAAAAAATAATTGCTTTTTTAAAGACTGTATTGCACTTAGGAACATAACAACTGGTGATTGTCTCATTGCTGGAAAAGAATATATACACTATATCTTGGGTCATCTACAACAAGTACAAGATTTTTATTTCCTTCTTTATTTTTGCTAGCTCATTTCTGACTTTATTTCTTATTTTCAGTCTTGAGTATTCTTTCTTTTTTTCTAATGTCTTTTCTCATATTTAAGCTACATAGTTCCATTTGTGTAGCCTGGAAACAAGTCTGAAATATTTTATAAACCAAATTGAGGAATAAATAATCAAATAGATACAAATGACTGTAAGTGATTTTGAGTAATTTAGTTCATATATCTAAATATATTTCTTTGCATTTAAAATTGGAATGCTAACTCATATTTTTGTTTCGAGAATTAAAATTCTGTAGCATTTTGAGTACCAAAGACAATGGATGTAATCAATAAAATGCTTTTGAAATGTAAATCACATATGAATTTATATTTAGTCCTTAGGATAAGGGGAGTCACTGGTAGATTAGTGTAACCAAAAGAAAGAAAATACAGATGATACTTTTGTGAAAAAAACTGTCATAGCAATACTATAACACAATCTTTTCTTTCTTTAAAATATAACAAACCTCACAAATGCACATCTTTGTGTGTACATGTATGTGCACATGTGTGCTGGAATAGGTTTGAGTAAGCACAGATGACATTATAGAAAATCCAACTTAAGATGGCAACCATGGTTGCCTGTTAGATGAGACTGGAAAACAAAAGAGAGGATTTGAAATTTTAATTCATTTATACTTTTACAAAATAAAAATAGAGAAAAGTGGAGGGATCATTAGAAATTTTAGCCTGCTTTTTTCTACTTTCTATTTCTTCTTTTGTCTGTTAATTACACTAATCAAAGAAATAAATATTACATTAAGATGGGTTAGTTACTAAAGAAAGTAGGCAGAAAAGAAAGTGAGGGGTCAGGAAATCACTGCATAATAGGAAAAAAATTGAAGATATTTAGCCCAAGTTGAGATAAAGGAGGAAGTATGGCTGTTTTCAAATATTTAAAAAACCCTCAAGTAAAGGATAATTTATCCTCACTCTATAATGCTTCAAAGGATGGGGAATTGTCTTGGAGAAAGAAGTAACAATGTAACCATACTAAAACAAATTTTGAATGAGCTGCCACTCAATGTTAGCTTGAAGATGATGTCAAATGTTCATCTTTCAAAGATGTCAAGTGCAAGTAAAACTTGCTATGGTAGGTTTAATTAGATTTGGAAATAATATCTACACTATTATTTTCTTGACAAAAGATATCTATCTGCTTTGACAAAAAAATTTGATAGCCACCAAAACATTGAGTAAACAGTACATTCCAGGTAATATACTACACATTAGGAATAAACCAATAATTAAAACATATCCAGCTCTTCAAGGAGTTTATAGTCCAAATAGAAGAACAGTCACAGATAGATATTTTTAATAATATGATAATTGTTAGGGCATATATATATATACATATGTATATGTCTACACACACAAGATACTATGCAAGCAAAGCAAAGAGAATGACAAATTCAGATCAAATAGGGATTTTTCTACTAGGAATTGATAACATTTATTTTGAAATATCCAGTTTTTAAGGACCAATCAGTATATAAGTAAAATTTGTGATAACTTGACTTTACCTTTGAACATACTCTGGATATGAATATACTTCTAAACTATGCTATAGGTAAGAATAGATTGTTCTAGTATTCCAATGCATTCAAATAAGCCCATTAGAAATTTAGAAAGGCTTAAGAATCAAGAAAAATTAAAGACCTTTCAATGTGGTGAAAAGCTTGACTAGAGGATAATTGCAAAGGAGGCAATGATGCAATTCCAATTTTGAAAGATATAAATTATGCAAGTGATTTCAACAGTAGGGGGGTTATTTGTACTGATGTGAAGATGTTACAAAGCTCATGAATTTCAAATCAATAATTAAGAACATAGGATTTACAACTTAGTTAGAAGCAAATGAAAGACAAGTTATGCCAATAGAGGTCAATGCCTTGGTTCACCTTACCTTCAGAGATTGTTCCATGCCACCCTCTTCCCATACTGCACTCCAAAACAGAAAATATGCTGATGGGTCATTTCCAAGGACACAAGTGACTGTGGTGCTAAGGGTCTGAATACTAGTTGATGATATTAAAAAACAGGTTGAAGCTCTTGCAACTGTCTCATGTGGTGTGCTAGACATTATGCATTGGATCCTTTCTCCTGATCTCTTTTGTTTACTTTCTTTTTTCCTCCCACGTAGTAGTGACATAAGAGGTAACTGCTCCAAGTACAACACATGTAACTTAGCCCAATTTTTCATTTTAGTGAAAAATTACAGCTAAAAATTACAGGTAAAATATGTAAGCAACTCAAATGTTTTCTATGATATTGACTACTATACTTCATTTCACATGTTATTGATTCAAAATGTACTAGAGATCAAAATAACTACTTTAAGTCTCTTAATTAAGTTATTTATTTAGAGATACTGGAGTTTGAATTTGGGCCCCATGTTTGCTAGGCAGGTGCTATATTTAATAGATAAATATTAGATGAAATAACCACACCTGCAGCTTTGGACTGTTTTTTTCCCAATAACTAAGCTATCATTATTACCTATTGAATCAGCTAGTTCAGACTGTTAAGGAAAAAAGGAAAGTATTGACCTAAAAGGTGAACCCAGTATCCATACGGACTGCCTGTATTCAATACCACATGGCTCTCTTTGCATTTTCCCTCATCTTTCATTTCAGTAGAAACTTAATGTACTGTACCTAAGTAAACACAACAAAAGTGGTTCATTAAGGGGATTACATTAGGAGAGTTGTATTTTAGACATTTACAGAGTGGGCAAGTTCAGAACAACTGAAATGATTGGAAGTCGATGCAGATGAATGACTGATCAATATTTTTAAATCACAGAAAAGTGAGGAAGCAGCACGTGAAACTGAAGTGGTTCTTTGTTTGAATTAATTTTCTTTGTCACTGTATATTTTTCCTTAGCTGAAACTTTTTGAAAACCACTGTAGGGCTCTTTTTGAGGATAAAAATACAAACACATGCTTTTTAGTTCATCATATTCTTAAGAAGTTTGACTAAAAGATTTTTTTTTCAGATGTATGGTTTTATAATTTTGTGTTATTTTATTAGCATGGCATTAATAGGCATCTTTAAGAAGCTTGTTATCACAGAAGAAAATGTAATAGTCCAGCTTTTTATATTCTTCATTATTAAATCATACATTTCAATTAGTGT
Source organism: Castor canadensis (assembly GCF_047511655.1). Classification (NCBI taxonomy): domain Eukaryota; kingdom Metazoa; phylum Chordata; class Mammalia; order Rodentia; family Castoridae; genus Castor; species Castor canadensis. Next base: position 92,942,706 of record NC_133390.1, on the reverse strand, counting down.
TATTGATGACCATGAAACCATACATTTTAGTTAGTGTTTTTTAACCATGGTATATTATTTCTTATTGTCACTTGTTTGTTTCATCATCACTACACTTTTTTATCAGTACATTGTATTAAGTCAACTTTACCTTGATTTTAATTCCTTGCTTGTAAATTCTAAGAGCAATTAAAAATTTTCTGAAAAATCAAACACATTTAGCAATAATTCATTGCTTCTGGTGAAATTTGTGTGTCTACAGTTCAAAACAATGTTTTATAAACATAGAAGTCAAGCACTAATAGTAACAGCAAAGTCAAATAGAGGGTAAGAAAAGAATATGCAGTCATTTTCAAAAGTCTCATGATCATAGTTAAAGTATTGTCTTAGGTTCTCAATACATGTTTAGATTCTAGCAAAAATACACTTAACATAAAATTTATCTCCTTAAACATCATTAAGTGTACAGTTCAGAGGTAGTCAACACATTTATAATGTCTTGCAACCAATTGCCACCACCCACCTCTTTAACTTTTTACATCTTATAAAACTGAAACTCTGTACCCCTTAAGTACTAACTCCCCATTTCTCCTTTTCCCCTTGCCCTGGCTACCATAATTCCACTTTCTGTCTTAACAAATTTGACTACACTAAGCACCTTGTATCAGTGAAACTGTACAATATTTTTCCTTTTGCATTGGTTTCACTTAACATAATGTTCTCAAGTTTCATTGATGGTGTAGCATGCCAGAACTTCCTTCTTTTAAAGTTTGAATAATATCCTATTACATGTACATATAATATCTTGCTCATCCATGCATTGGTTCATGGACCTGTGAATTCTTTTCATATTTTAGCTATTATGAATAATGTTGTTATGAACATGGGTGTACAAATATCTCTTAAAGACCCTACTTCAGAATTTTAATTTTTATGCCCTTAAGTAGAATTTCTGAGTCATATGGTCATGCTGTTTCTATTTTTTTTTTTCTATTACCATAACTTTAGACCTAACATTGTTACTTTCCTCCTTTACTGCTATGAAAAATCATGTTCTCTGGTACCTGTCTGCTGGCATCTTGTATACTTTGTTGTTGTATTGTTTCTCTTTTCCTTTAATGTACACTTTAAAATTTCAACTTGCTTGAAAAAGACTTCTTTCAAATCATTGATAGATATAAAGGTTAAAAGGTTTGACAGAGCCTCCTGTGTCTCTGTCCCTTCTTAAGGTTCGTATACTGAGCTGTTTGGAAATGGATGTTGTCCCTCCATATTGGAACTGGAGAACATCATCTTAAGTGAAGTTAGCCAGGTTCAGAAGGCCAAAAACCATACGTTTTCTCTCATGTGTGGAATATAACAATACAAATACAGCAATAGTGGAAAAACAGTTCATGCTAAGTGGAGGTTACATAAAAAAAAGAGTAGGTTAAAAGAAGGAGGTTAAAAAGGTGAATATGGTCGATGTACTCTCTGTTCAAGAATGAACATAGAATTTTTAAACTGGTTGTAACCACTATAAAAATGGGACTAAGGTGAAAAGAAGAAAAAAAGAGGAGATAAACCAAATTGGGCTATAATATATACATGAAAGTGCCATAATGAAATTCCCTGTTTAGCTATGTTAAACAAGCAAAAATGTCATTTTTTTAAAACAAAATCAGAGAGTAGGAGAGTGAAACAAGTCCTGCCTGGGGGCATTGGTGTAAGTGGGAGTGGGGAGAAGGTGAGAAAATGGTGAAGGAAGATGAAAATGGTACAAATACTGTGTATACATGTATGTAAAAGGAAAAATGATACCTGTTGAAACTATTCCAGAATGGCGGGAAGAGGGAATGAAGGAAAATGGTGGAGGAGGTGAATTCAAGTATGATATATTTGATATATTGTAAGAACTTTTGTAAATACCATAAATGTACCACCACCCAGAACAATAAAAAAAATAAAAATAAAGGTTGATAGTGACTGTACTTTATCTTAAACCCCTGATTTCTTAAAAATTACTATTTAAGCTCATAGTCATAACTATTATGCTTTATGATCTTACCAAAATTGGAGATTTCCCTTTTGTGCTTGTTAGACATAATTGGTGTTCATAAAAGCAATGAACCATAGATGTTAGAATACCAAGGGACAGAGATCCCTTAAAATGTAGGAACTTTTGTTAATGTCGCAATGTACCCCTACCCAGCACAACAATACATAGATAAAATAAATAAGTTTTTTTTTTTTCTGAAGCCAGATTTGGTGGCACACACCTGGAATCCCCATACACAGGAGGCTGAGGTAGGAGGGTCAAAAATTTGAGGCATGTCTAACAAAAGAGTTCTTTTCTTTGTCCATAAACAATGCAATATTAAGCAATAAAGACACAAATCAGTGCTGCTTTCTGTTTGTGCTGCTAAAATTTTTCTGAGAATTTGGACTCCATTAAATTAAAGGAATAGACCAAAAAATATTTTTCCACACTCAAAGCCAAACCCAGTGGGCATGGCTGAGACTGGGTAATCATTTAAAAAAAAAAAAAAGACAACCAATTTCATAACTTTTCTGTTGTGTGAATGAGGGGCAATAATGATATCCAATCTCAAGCTTCTTTTCATTATGTTGCAATTACTTAATAAAAACACAGAAAAGCAGCAATTTCTAACTTTTATATTACTTTCTCACTCTCATGTAATTCAATACATTTTATGAGAGATATGAATTAACTATATGCAATTTGAAGAGATAATACATTTGAACAAAAGTGATAGCCTCAAGAAGTGTCTTAATTTATCTAAAATCTGACTTACTGAAAATAGGTTCCCAATCACTAAGAGACCTTCTTCTTTATGGACATTATCTAAAGTTTCAGCTTTGCCCCTCAGTCAGACAAAGGTAATAATGTCAAACCATGACAATAACTTAGTTCATGCTAGCAAAGAAAGGAAAGAAAAGAAGGGTGGATGGAAGGCAGGAAGAGAAAGAGGCAAGGAAAGAGAAAGGGAGGAGAAAAATTATTTGAAATATATTCACTTACATACATTAATATTTAGCTGAATACTGTTGGTTTACAATGAAAGCTGTGGCAAAGTTTGAGAATTTCAGGATTTTTCTTTCTTTCTTTGCTTTAAAATCATACGGCAAGGTTTCAATTCACAACCCAGCCAATTATCAGCATTATAACACAGGCAAATCAACTATTGTCACTGAGCCTCATTTTCTACTACTACAATAATAGTGATGCAAAGAGTTGTCAAAAGAAGTCATTGAGGATACAGATAAAGGTTGATTTGCATATTCTATATATTTCACTCATATTTATTCAACATCTAGAAAATCCAGGTAACTATACCAGGAACCAGGGAAAATGCAGGTACTGCATATAGACCCTTGAAGTCTATAGTTCAGGAAAGATCAATATATAAACATTAATATAAAATTTTCATGCTGTAATTTAGGATAACATAAATACTATGGGACCTCTAAGTAGAAAGAGACCAGCTCTTTGGATGTTAGAGGAAATTTCATGTAGGAGACATTATTTGATCTGAGCCTGTAAGTATTTACTTGGGGAGAGAGGAATCACACTGGAATAAATACCACATACAAGTGTAGAGGATGGAAGGATATACAGTAAGAAGCTATCAGAGCAAATTATGCTATGAAAAGTATAAAAGATTTGTGGAAGGAGCACAGACTCTGTGGGAGAACAGTAGCTGGTGAGGCTTGAAAGTAGTAACTAGATTAATAAAATTAACTAGATTGTAAAGGGCTGTCAAATACAAAGACTTTTAAATTTGGTGTGGAGGGTACTGACATATGGTTTGTAATAAAAGAGGTATTTAAAAAGCTAGTCTAGTTGTAATATGAAAAAGAGTTTGCTGTCCTCAAAGGTAGGGTCTTAGAAACTAAATAATACCCAATGTAAAAATTTGAGTATGTGGCAATGAGGTCAGGGTTAAAGGACAGAAAGAAGCTAATGCATAGAACTAGTTGATATGTTTGGTTTAAGACATTGCTTAATTTCCTTTTTTGTTTGTTTTTTGTTTTTAACTTGGTTAGTTCATTTACTTTTTAAAATTTCTTTTATTCATATGTGTATACAATGTTTGAGTCATTTCTCCCCCTTTTCCCCTCCCCCTCCCCCTCCTTTCCACCCACTTTCCCCTCCTACCAGGCAGAAACTATTTTGCCCTTATCTCTAATTTTGTTGAAGAGAGAGTATAAGCAATAATAGGAAGGACCATGGGTTTTTGCTAGTTGAGATAAGGATAGCTATACAGGGAGATTCCTAGCATTGCTTTCCTGTACATATGTGTTAAATTCTAAATTAATTCTGCTCAAACTAATCTTTTCTCTAGTTTCTGGACCCCTTCTCCTATTGGCCTCTGTCACTTTAAAGTTTCCACATTAGTTCCTTTGCATTGAAGACATCAAATGCTATCTTGTTTTTTGTTGTTGGTGGTGGTGAGGATGCGGGGAAAAAGGAACCCTTGTACACTGCTGGTGGCAATGCAAACTAGTACAACCACTCTGGAAAACAATTTGGAGGCTACTTAAAAATCTAAACATAGATCTGCCATATGATCCAGCAATACCACTCTTGGGGATTTACCCAAAGGAATGCGACACAGGTTACTCCAAAGGCACTTGCACATCCATGTTTATCACAGCACTATTCACAATAGCCAAGTTATGGAAACAGCCAAGATGCCCCACTATTGGTGACTGGATTAAGAAAATGTGCTATTTATACACAATGGAATACTACTCAGCCATGAAGAAGAATGAAATCTTACCATTTGTAGGTAAATGGATGGAATTGGATAACATCACCCTGAGCAAGGTTAGCCAGGCCCAGAAGACCAAAAATCTTATGTTCTCCCCTATATGCAGACTTTAGGGCAAACACAACAAAGGGAATTGGACTTTGATCACTTGATGAGGTGACAGCACACAAGGAAGGACATTGCTTCATTTCAATGACTATATTAGGTATGTTGAAGAAGTACCTGAAAAAAAAAAAACCCCTTTTTGCTCCTTTGAAACTTATTTCACAGCTTAAATTTTCAACATTAATTTCAATAAGACTTCAGCAAATCTTTCCTTTGCTGTAGAACAAAAGTCTAACTTGTACATGCAAGGCATATATGACTTATATCTAGTTTGCAACATCATTTCTAATTTTTATCCAGATTTCAATAATCTAGTGGCAATTTCCTCAAAGGGGTGATGCTATTTTTACTCTGTACCTTTTAACACTCTGCCTCCTGAATTTCTCCTTCATACATACACTTGTTATTGAAAATATTATGATAAATTCTGACTGTTTTCTATGCATTCTCTCTCTGGAATAAGATAGTCACATAAGAAATTTTTAGTTAATAAATAACATGTAAAACATTTCATTGAAGCAACTTTACATAGCAAAGTTCTATCGTGTGACAGATACTATACGATTGAGAATGAGATAGCATTCTCAAAGTAGTGAGACAGACTTCTACATGAAGTCAGTACTTATTTATAGTATAGATCTTTTTCTAAAACATAATGACAATAGGATTATTCAGATTTCATAATTACAAACTGGTTTAAACTTTAAAAATAAAAAATTAAAAAGTGTTTTATTAAAATGCCTCCTACTTTTTATACTATTCTGTTATATATTGTATAACTTACATTTGTAGACTAACAGGTACATGTTCTCTATCAAATGTAATAAAAAGAAGCCTTAATCTATGTTTTGACAATGTGAAATAGAAGATTTTGAGGTAATTGTTTCTTGACATCCCTGCCCTCATCATCTTCACTATTGTGTACAAGGGAACAGTGTTTCAACATGATAGAGAAAATGAGACTCAGAAATATCAAAGATAATGCCATTGCTGTATATTTAAAATTTACCTCATCATCAAATGATTTTTTTGTTCTCTTCCTGACCATCTCAATGAATAAAGCAGGATAATGACATTCTCATTATTTTAGGAACACATTTGCATCCATAATGAAAGAGTCCCTAAAGGGCACAGACACCATAGAAGCACTGTCTGAATTAATTAAAATTGTTTGCCTGATTAGATAGAAAATGCAAGTGTAAACTGCACATCAGGGAAAGTTTCCCTCTTTTCATAAAAACACAAGAATGAACTAATTTTAACAAAAAGCTTTATGAGATTAAATTTCAGAAAATAAAATAGAAGTTTCCACATATTTCTCTACTTTAGAAAAAGTAGTTTCTAAAGCTCTAATGAAAATAATAACCTCCACATATTACACTTTACATTTTCTTCTGAATTCTTCAGTGGTTTATTAATTGAGCTAACTAGAATAAGATATGGGTCTGCAAAAGGCAAACATGTAAATCTCAAAAAGAAAACAAATGCATATAATATTTTGATCCAAGTTTTCTTGGTAGATAACTCTTCTAAAATGATAATAATTTATTGTTAGCTTTAAACTTTAGTACACAGTTACAACATAAAGAATCATTGACTCCATGGGTAAAACATAGTCCTCAGCAAGCTATCAAACATTTCTACCTCAATTTAAAAATATGTTTTTGTGTATGCAAATCAGTTCAAATGAGCTATTAGTGTAGTATTTAATAGAGTCATTAAAATGTGAATTATCTTGAAATGATTGTATTTCTTTTCCAATGTTTTCCTAATACAGTTTTAGTCACAAGGACAAGAGATGTTTGTGAAAGTAACTATTAGAAACTTTGCTAGCAAAGAGAATTAAATGAAAATACATGGCATATGTCCTTCTAAAATAATTCTACAGAACACATTTTGTTTGATCTACTGTTATTGTGAAAAATGGATCAGGTGAGTACACACAATGCTGATTGAGACCAACTGCATCACTGTGTAGGAAAAGAATATATTGCACAAGCAATGCTTAGCAGTAATAGAAAAAGAATCTTGAGGAGTGCACAAATGTACTCCCTAACAGTGTGCTATGGAGCCTTGTATAATACCCACGTTGTTTTTCTCCCCTTCTCTGATTATTCTTAAAGTTAATAGTCATAAGTAGGACCGAACCATATGATGCACTGTATGTCCTGATTTCATTATTTCAATCTTTTCTTCCAATGAAAAAGTTAAGATCAACAAGAGCAGGTGTGTATGTATAGTTTTTTCTACCTTAGTCTACATTTTTCTACATATATATAAATACACAATTCTAAGATTCATAAGTCATGCCTTTATGAATTATAAAATTCTTACACTCCCTCTTACTCTCTTCTCTCTCCTTTCTTTTTATAAGTTTGCCATTATACCTTCTAGAAAACATATGTTAATCAGAATGTCAATATCATGCATGTCACCATAATAAACACAAAAAAATTAAAGCTTAATGTTCTTAAGGGATGTTAGAGTAAAAATACCATAATATTTTATGTCTTTTATAAAGTAGTCATTGAGTCAGCTCACACAGAATAGCTTATAAGTTTCAGTAAGGAGAAAACTTTAATTAAGTAGTATACCTATATATTTCAGTGGCTTAGTTAAAACTTTAACAAACCATTACACTAGACAATGGTGTCATATTATTAGGCATATTTTTTTACTTTAAAGTAATATCTTATACCCAAAGCCCTAGTAAAATGATTTCATTATGTTGGAATTACTTGTCAAGAATGAAAATTTTGAGTACCTTTTTTTCCATTGTGCAATGGCAGACAATTTGTTGGCTGATACTTCCCCACACTAAATTATTTGTAGATGCATTTTAAAGATGGTTCCATAACTAATTAACATTTTTATTTTATTGCTGTCCAGGGACTTCATGTGTTAGGGTGTGTGCAAAGAACATTAAGATATATTAAGGAGATAGTAATCTAAGAATAGACTTGTACAAAAAATATAGAATTTAGGGTGGTATTTGACATTCAGGCCAAATGTTAGATATGTTCATGAAAAAGCAACATTTTACTTCCAACAGAAATCCAAGGCAGTCTTTATTGAGGTGACAATGATTTTAGTAAATAATTTTGGACATGAATCAAGATGTTTAGTTGAAAGAAATGTCATCTAGTAGTTGTATAGATTCAGCAAGTCTTGGAGAAATGATTAATTCAGTGAGTTTAAGCATCAGGTGCAGAACAGGGAATAAAGAGAAAAGATTTGTAGAGGAAGGAAATAAATACTATCCAAAACTTGGTATGCAGTCTATAGGAAACTGTATACCAACATGCATAAAGGTAGTTAAATTGTATAATGTTACCAGTAGCATTATCCTTCAGAGACCATAATGTGTCAGTAAATTATAAAACCAGTTGGAAGGAGTGACATGAGAGAATGATTTAAGCTTATCTGGTTATTATAAAATTCTACATAAGCTATTGTGGAGTACAGAGAAGAATGTGAAGCCAGACATTGTAAAAAAATCATAACACTACTCTTGACAGAGTAGCATTTATTGAACTTTTACTATGCAACAGGTTCCGGCTAAGTACTTTACATGGATCATTTTACTTACTCATCATTAAACTGTAATTTATAGATGGAAATGCTATCTACATCATAGAGATAAGTAGAGAGTCTTAGAGGTTAAATAACTTGCCCAAGTTCTCACATCCAATAATTAGAGGAGCCATGGTGTGAGTCCAAACATTTTGCCTCATCATTTCAATTCCTGCTTTTGGTGGTTGTTTGTTCTGCATCACTTTTTCTCTGAAATAGTGCAAAAGCCTCCCTACTTTTAACTGTGGACACTCGCCCCACGCTGTTGTTTGAGATACATTTACCTTCATAAAGGCAAGCTTAATCACAATGTTTCTTCATTAGAAATTCTTCCTCAGACCCCTGAAATAAGAAAGCTTGCCTATAGTGCCATCAAAGCACCTGGACTGGGTACCCAAAACGTATTCCTACTAACTCTATTTCCCTATGTATACAGCAAGCATTGATGTAGCTTTTATTATGTGCCAGACCCTAATCTTTGCAAATAGCAACACAATTAATCCTCAAACAATTCATGATGGATAAAGTTTCTTTCCTCTCTCTTATAATTTTAAGAACTGAGCACAAGAAAGTCAGAATAATTGTCCTGTGTCACAAGCTAGTAGCTTAGTACTTCCAGGCATCAAACTCCTAAAATCTAGTTCCAGCTCATGTCTGCAGTCCTCAGGCCTTGCTGCCTCCCTATCATTTGTCATACTAATTTTAGAGGTTTGCAAGCATGTCTCTCTCTTCTCAAATAGCTTTTAGATTCCTTAAGGTATCTATACTTGTGTAGTCCTTTTCCATTTTGCATTATCCAGAGCCATTTAACTATTATATAAGGTCATTCAGTAAACAATTATTTATTGACCATCAATCACTAATGTAGACCTAGAGGTGCCTTCTGTTTTTAATAAGACAGAACACTTCTGCTTATTGAAACTTATTCAGTGTGTGGGAAAGGTAATAATAACAAATACAAAATTATGATTAAAAAAGTATAACCCGATAGAGATAAACAAAGAAATAGAATTTAGACAGGTAGGCCATGGTCACATTTATGATGTATCTGAATAACAGGGCGAAATTGTAGATCGATGAGCCTAAGATAAGAGTGTTTTAGTCAGAGGGAAGAGAGCAAATGTAAAATAAAGGGAATAAGTTTGACATTTTGACATGTCTTAGAAATATAGAAGATAAATGTGGCTAGACTCGGGTGGATGAGGGAGAGAGTAGAAGCAAAACTCTCAAGCTAGATAAGATCAAATTTCTTAAGCCAAGGGCTGGAGGAATGGTGCAAGTGGTAGAGCACCTGCTTAGTAAGCGTGAGGCCCTGAGTTCAAATCCCAGTACCACCAAAACCTAAAAGCTTTTTAAGGCCTAGTAGATGATAGTAAGGAGTATTAAATTTATTCTAGATTTAGTAAGAAGGTCATGGAAAATTTTAAACAGAGGAAAAAAACTGGTTTATGTTTTTTAAAGACTATTTTGTTTGTAATATGGAAAAATGGGTTAATATATCCAAAGGCAGAAGCCAGGAAACCAGTGAAAAGTCTGATTGAAATCTAGGGAAGGGATCAAAATATTTTCTTGCGAAGAATCAGAAGATAAATATTTCAAGCTTTGTGTCCATACAAATCATAATTAAGACTACTGAATTCTGTACTGTAGCAGAAAAGCATCCACAGATATACATAAGTTAATATATTTGTTTATGTTTCAATCAAACTTTAGTTGTACATGAGAATTTTAATTACACATCACTTTACATGTCACAAAATGTTATTCTTTTAATCTTTCCAATTATTCAAAACTGTAAAACCATTCTTAACTCAAGGGCCATTAGAAAAGAGGCAGTGTGTTATACTTGGCTACTAGACTATAGATTGCCGAACCATTGCCTAGATGAGAGATGGCCATCACTTTATCCAATTCACAGAAATAGAGGAGTCATTTCCAATATAAAGAGGATTTGAGGGCTGGGAGTATGGCTCAGTGGTAGAGTGCTTGCCTAGCATGTTTGAGGCCCTTGGTTTGAGTCCTAAAACACACAAAAAATAAATTTTTAAACATGAACAACACTTGAGAGGCATAAGAGTAGAATGGAGAAAGGTGAGAAAAACACTGAGAATATTATTTGGGACATATTATGCCTTCATACAGCCCAACTTTTGAAAAACTAAAATGTCTCTAGAATTTATTTTGTTCTTTTGAAGTTTTTTTTTACAAAACAAACCATTTTTCATCAAAATTGGTCATTGAATTTATTAGAAAGATTACTTTTAGTCAGAAATCTAGCTCTAAAATTTTTGTCTTTTATTCTAGCTTTTTCTTTTAAAACTACACAAGCCAACTGATACCTTTTTCATTGGAGAGTGTAGAAAACATTTTAAGCCATTGGATTTCTTTCTCTTTCTCCTAGTTCTCTAGGATAAAAATGCCTAGTCTTCAAGACTTCATTATAACATATGCTTTCAAGAATGTTTACTGACCAAGCAGAACTCTGACAATTTTTTCTCTTTATAATTGAAGGTAAAATATACAATAAGTATGAGGAAGACTATATAACATATTACTTACCTTGGATACCAAAGGTAATAAGATTGCAACTAACGAAATGAAATGCAAATCCTTTGATGCAGTACTATGTATAAAATTTAGTTTAATCTGAATGAGGTACCAAGGCATAGAAAATTGAGGGGTTAATTATCATTTAGGCTGACAAAAATCCTTTTTCACTTTACTAAATCATCAGCATAACATTTTTCCAGTCTAGCTGAAATTACTTACAAGAAAGGCCAACTTCCTCTAACCACAAACTCCAAGTCAAAATACAACCAATGACGTCCATTGAGCTGGGTCAATCCATAAATCTCATCTCTGTCTAGAAAAAGAGCCAGAGATTATTTATCTCCTTGGATAAAGCATTGCTTCATCCAAATGAATCAAACATAAGAGGCCTAAAACTTCTTTTTATCTCCTTCACACCTTTCTTTTCTCTTGCATACTTTATGACTGGGGATCTGGTTTCCATTTTTGTTGTTGTTGTTGTTGCTTTGTATATAAAAATATCCTCTAAATATGATCAGAAAATATAGGCTAGTTCCTCTTTACAATCATTATTCTAGAAATTCTAGAGATTCATAATCATCTTCCTTTTGGAGGAAGGGACACTTAGGAAGCTGCTACACTTTGCTCTCTTTGGCAACATTGTTGTCGTAATGTTCATCACCAGCAGTGATTATGATTTGATTGTCCCTAAGAATAGCTTCCCTTACATTTGCTAATCTTCTTGAAAAACCCAATTCCCTATAGCACACTTAAGAAGAGTATGATGATTATGCAGATACTATCATGGACTCATACTTGACCAACAGATAAATGGTATATGTATTAGTATTTGAGGGCTGTCGTAAAACAATCACAGACTGGGTGTCTGTGCAACAGTGTTATTTCTCAAAGTTCTAGGCTGAAAATTGAACAAAGTGTTGGCAGATTTGGTTTCCTATTAGTACTTTGCCCTTGTCTTGCAGATGACCATTTTCTCTCTGTCTTCATATGGCTTTTCCTCTGCATGTGTCTGTCCTTGTGTCTCTCCATTTTCTTATAAGGACATCAGTTATATTGTAGCATCATTATCTTTACCTCCTTAATGGTCCAATCTCCAAATGTAGTTCCAATGGGAGTTAAGGCTTTTACATATGAATTCAGAAAGGTCACATGGTATCAAGTGACATGGAAGCCACAAGTACAAAAAATGTTATTGTTTTGATTTTGTTTAGAAAATACAATTCAACCTTTTCACTGTGAATATTCTAAAGCAGGCATGGTCTAGTTAGGAAAAGAAAAACTACTGTCGGTATTCCAAAAAATATAACACCTAGTTCAGTACTGTGCATGATAAAAGGTCTGAAAAGTCAAAGAGAAGATAAAGATATAATTTGGCAAGATTCAGAATCACACCTGTGCAGAGACTAACTGACAGACGTTAAGATATTAATTATGGAGCTGTCTGGTAAGAAATATGTAGGCTTATATTATATGCTGAAGGGTCTAAGGAAAAATTCATCTTCAGTGTAGTTCAAGAAACATAACCATCTCCTATTTCATCCTTCTCCAGTCAAAAGATTCTGCATTTTCTCCTGTTCTTACCCAATGGGAAAGTTAAGCACTTTCTTCTCCCAACCATTGAAAAATAATAAGACTTCGTTGTGATAAAAACAGTTCAAAGAAGGTACCCAATCACTATGAAGTGAACCAATCACTATGGCAAAAGTGAAGAGATTACAAGGAATGGTTTGGGTCAATCTGGTCTTCAAATTCTCCTCAAAATCTGTGCCTGTTATTAAATAGAATATGAGTAAAATGGAACCTGCATCAGTAATAAATAGTTCTTACATTGTAACTTCTTTATGAATTCAGCCCAAAAATCTCTAAGCAAAATTAATGTTCTCTCATATCTTTTTTTTCCAGAATGAGAATAAATGGATAAAAGGATTATTGAGAATAAATAAATGAACTAATAAATCAGCTAATTATTAAATCAATGTGAATATGTTTAATGGTGTAGAAAATAGATTTGTGAAAACTTCAGAGATTAATGGAACTTTCATAAGGCAACCATCCATAAAACACTACTTTGATGCACTCCATGCCATTATCAACCATATTAGTAATTGTTAAAATAACATTATCTTCTAGTTATTGCTAATTTATAGCTACCATGTAGTTATCAGCTATCCACTATGTTTTAATATGTGTCGGTTATATACATCTACTGTTACATCTGCATGTTATCTACATTTTACCATCTGCACTATCCATATTGCATTTATTATTTGCATGCACAGACAGGTTCAATAACCTTCTCATGCTTACCCAGACAAAACAGTGGAGAGTCTGGAAATTCACTCAAACATCTAACACTACAATAGTATTCTTAATATCTATGTAAAACTGTCTATTATGGAAACTGGAGAAGACATTTGGATAAAAGTGTGAATTTTAACTTATTCTTGAAAAAATACATCTGTATAGATATCTATGTCTATATAGATAGAGATCTATATGTATTAAAACCGGGCTGCTATCACAACATTAAATGCTGTACTGGCCAAACTGTGACTTGCCAATTTTCATTAAATAGTCAAATATCTGAAAACACCTATTTGCATGCTTGAAATGTTCTCTCTACTTACAATAATGTGTAGTGTCTTTCCTTGAAGTTTCACATTAGAATTCAGTATTTCTCCTTTACTCATAGAATGAAGTAAAAATTTACTACTCAAGGATTTAAAATCTTCATAATCTTCTAACTTATCTTTTCAACTTTAATTCCCATGGATCACACATCTCATATTCTCAGCACCTTCCAATAAATGCATACTATTTCATGATGTTTTAAACATCTCTTAGCCAAATTACAACTTCTCTGGAACTTCTTTAATTCAATGAGTTGAATATAATATGCTTTAAGGTCTGAAAACCTTTACCAGAACTCTCCTACAGTGCTATTTACAAGAGAGATTTTATTATTATTGGATGCATGGTATACTTTGCTGAAAAGCACGTTCCTAGATAGCATCATCTGTATATACTCCTCCATATCAATCCAACCCTCATAAATGTAGCTTGTAGTAGTGAATGGAATTAAGCAAATAATAAATAAAACCCCTAAAAAGTATTTTATTCTGCTGTTGTAAATTTCACGTCAAAGGAAGAGGTATAACCCAATGAGAAACCCTATCAACAGAGTACTTGCTTTTATAAAAGTTATCCATGTACAATGAATAAAAAAGAGTCCAAAATACATGATGTATTGGTAAAGAAATCTGTGCTACTCTAATTCACTACTCCAAGATTCAGTTACCTTTATCATCATTTAAAACATTTGATCATTCTTTTACTGTTTTTAATTTCTCTGAACACAAAACCTGATGTTTTTAAGGAATTCTGAGTTTTCATGTATTTGTTACTTACTTTTTAATTCATTTCTTATAATAAGTTATATATTCTTATTTTCTTTTTATCATTTTGAGAAATATAATTCATGACTTACTCAGACTCTTGTACTTGTTGAATGTAAATAAGGTAGAAAATTAACTTGTTCTACATAACAATTTTATGCCACTTATAGGTAACTTTGTACAATTACCCTTAGCTAGTCAAAGTTACTATTAAATCCTCATATTACAGGATTTTGCCAAAGCACTTTAGAAAGATTCACACTAGATCTTTTATATAATTAATAAATTAAAAAGTACAAGTTTTCCCACAAAATATGTAAAGCAGAGAGGACAGTATCTACACACAAATATTAAAGCCTGCTGAATTTTATTGGAGATTAAAAAAAAGAGACAATTCTGGATTAAGGTTTTCCAATGGAAATTTTGTGGTAATGGAAATGCCCCATGTCTGTATCCAATATGGAAACACTATATGGTTATTGAGTACCTAAAGTACTTCTAGTATTAAAGGGGAAGAAGTTCATTTAAATTGAAATGGCCACTTATGGAAAATGGCTCCCACATTGAACAATGTGAGTCTCAACTACATGTCCAGAGAGGTACAGATGAGGACTTGGTGCTGAAAAGTGTTCTGTAACCCCATGGTAGCTCAGGCCACTGGGTATCTTGAGGTCCAGTGGTAGAGCAGATGTTTAACAAATGAATAGGAAGATGTCAAGCATTCAGTACTTTATAATTGTGTCTTGGCTTTGCCTTTTCATCTTCACATGTTATTTTAGTGTACAGTAACAAATAAGAAGAGTTGCCAAGATTGTTTTTTATTATTTGTTCCCAAATACTGATCTTACACTTGGCAAATACTTGAATAAATACATAAAAATTATGAAACTCAACTGTTAATATAAAAACCTAAAAGAATATGGCACTGTAAAAAAATCAATATAAATGAAAGTAAAGAAATTTCATAATCCATGTATCAAACTAGTATTACAATGAGAAGAGACACAATTAAAGAGACATAGATAATTGAAGAGACATAGAAAAAATGCATTCATGTTGCAGTAAGCAGCCATATCCACATCTGTATACACTGCTTTGTCAAATTAAGTTAATGTTTTTAGATATAATTTTTATTCTGTTTTTGGTTTTGTAGCTAGAATTATAGGTATTAACTTAATAAGTTATCATATACAAAATTATACATATCTTTATCTATCTATAAAGATATAGATAGCAATATTGACATATAGATAGAGATATATAATTACCAATTTCAACAGCAGGTATAAATGTTACTTTCATTTAGTCTATGCCTCTGTTCTATTAAGAGCAAGTATCTTAGGACAAGGTAAATGTCAATTACTCATTACTTTAGTATTCCCACTAGTTCAATCATATGTTAAGAATTTCACCAGCTATCATTTGTTGATACCCATCATAATGAGAACCTGTTAAGTTAATGATAAGACAGGTGTTCACCATTTAAGGGTCTCCTGAGGAGACTGCTCACTTAGTCATTAATAACATTCCTGAGACATTTTACATTTATGGATTTCATAAAGATATGATTTCACCAGCATCTGTATCATTAATGAGAAGAATAAACAAAAAGATTAGTCAAATAAATGCTGGAATTTTTAAAAATAAATTTTAAATGAACTCCAATTAGAGTCTTTTGAAGTTATTTTAAGATTTTAAAAAGCTTAAGAATAAACTAACAGCACAAGTGTACTTTTTATTTATAAATGGATATTAAAAATATTTTCAGTAATTACCAATAAATTAAAATTAAATTTTACTGGGTACTCACTGCCTTTAGTGCACTATCTGGATGGACCAAAAGAAATAACTTAAGTATGTTAGTTTGATAGAATTGCTGAAATGAGGTAGAACAGACTGGATAACAACATACATTTATTATCTCTCAGTTCTAAAGAATAGAAATCTGAGATCAAGGTTGCACTAGGGCTGAATTTTTTCTAACATCTCCCTCTTTGGCTTATGCATGGTCATCTCCCATGGTATTCATTCTGTAAATGTCTGTGTCCTATGTACTCTTCTGATAAGGACATCAATTGTGTTGAATTAGAACCCAACCCAATGACCTTCTTTTAATTTAATTACCTGTGAAAATATCCATTCTCCAAGTATAGTCACATTCTGAGTTTCTGGAGTTTAGGACTTTAACACCAGACTTATAGAGAACATAATGCAATCTGTAACAACTAGTAATGTCTTCAAAGGACATATTTATAAAGGAATGTATGTATGCAGACTTAAATGTGAATAATCATAAGAGTTATTTTTAAATCTCAAAACAATATAAAGTATACTTACAATTAATTTCTAGATAAATGCTAGAGATAGTGTTTATAAACTGGAAAAATTATTTCAGGCTGAAGTTCAGAGAGAGGCATCCATTGATTTAAAGAAGAGATTAAATTTCAACCCGAGTTGTGAAGAATTTGTTTAGAATAGAGTTAGGAAAATAATCTAATAGAATGAGGTAGCATTAATTATGGATATAGAAGAATGCATAATTATATGAATAAGAATAAGCAGGTTGAGTTGAAGCATAATGAGAAATCAAACTGAAGAACGACTTTGAAACAGAAAATGTGGAGGAACAGAAAACAATACTATGATATTGACAAATTGAACAGAAAAGATCTAAAAAAAGCAACCTTCTATATATCTACATGCACAAATGTGTCTATAAAAATGGTAAATGAAATGAGACTTCTCTCTGCAGCATGTATGTATTAAAGAATCCATGTGCATGTTACATGTTCATTAAGCTGTCTTATGAAACTTTAGGAAATGAACTAAAGATAACAACAGATGACTACACTAACATAAATTCAGAACATTAGTTTCTCCCTGCCCAAAAGGAGAAATCGACAATGCAAATATATACTTCTCATGTAGATTTGTTTAGCACCAAAAAAAGGAAGAGTGTCCAAATAGAACCCTAGGAGCTACCTAGAAATGAGCCAGCAGGAACAGATGTGTTGCCATGTATTGCCAGTAGGAAGTGCTGCCAAAGCTCCAGTCATCAGTTTTTTACCCACCAACAAGGTCAGTCTTAGACCTGCCATATGAGAAGTCTGATGGGATGATTCAATCAGCAGTGACCTGCCACTGTAAAGAAAACTCATTGAGTATGGATATATCTTGCTCTCATTATCTCAACCAATCTCAAGGGTTAGTGCCTGGAAGAAATAAATATTCTCTTTATTAGTATGTCTTTGCAGAGTCAATAGATGAGAATAAGTGAAGCCCAGAGTAGAAAAGCCACATTCTTTTAGGGGTTCAGAGCTCACCTCTTTGTCCTTTAATCCCTATCCAAAGGCATCCTTCCTCTGAAGGACAACTGTTACTTGGAATAAGAAGAAACCATTAAAATTCATGCTTTGAGACTATAAGATTTGTAAGACTCAAAAAGATACTGAGATTTGATTATTCTTTTAGGAAAGCATGTCCTGTTTTAGGTAATTGGAAATGTGAAAACTCAGAGAAGGAATGAAAAGGAAGACATGGTAAAATAATAGTAAATAAAGAAGTTGTATATACGAGATATCATGGAGGGGGACTCTGGGAGATGTTCTTCAGGAGACTAGGCTGTAACTTCACCCCTTATGCAATAGAAGGAAGTAAAGCAGTTACTGGAGAATACTTTTGATCTCTACTCTCAGCTCTGTAATTTTAATACAACTTTTATTCCTTTGTAAGGAACAGTTTAATCATTTCCTGTTGTATACTGATAATTCCTAATGAACAGTCATAGGAAAAAGCATCATGAAAATGTGGATTAAGGGTGCTATATCCTTCCTTTATCTTAATGGTCAACAGCAACATTACATCTGATTGACAGGGGCAAACATGTACCAATCAATTACAAACCAGCTGGGGGCAAAGCAATTGTGGTGCCAACTGCTCCTTACCTGTAGATCAGATCAAACACCCTGTTTGATAGCCAAAGAGAGGAATTGCATCAGCCACACAGGGGTTTAGTGTAACTTATCAAAATAACTTAAAGAAGAAAATATTCATAGTTTTTAAATATGATTTGGAGATGGAAATGACTTTCTAAGTATGAAACTATAAGCAGATAAAAATGAAGTGACTGATAGAGTTGAAAATTTCACTCTTAAACTGTTTGTAAGTAAAATTCATACAAATGAAATAAAAAGGGTCATGATAAATGGACCAGTTAAGGTCTGCAATGAAAATAAATCACATTACAAAGATAGAGGAAAAGCATAAACAGGCAATTCCAGAAAAACATAAGCACTATTAAGGTTTGGTTATGAAGTGATCCCCAAGAACTCGTGTTTTCAGTACTTGTTCCCCACATAGTGATGCTATATGGGAAGGTTCTGGAAACTTAAGGAAGTGAGGCATAGCTGGAGGAAGCAGGTCACTGGAGTGAGTCCTTGGAAGCATATTGTCCCTGGCATCTTCTTGTCGTGCTTTTTGCCTCCTGTCTGCCATGAGGTGTTGGACCTCCTCTACCACAAGATTCAGCCACCATGGTGCTCTGCCCAAGTGCATGGGGCCAACCAAACATGGACTGAGCCCTCTGAAGCCATAACCCAAACAAAACTTTCCTTCCTTTAAGCTATTCACATGTATTTTCACCACACTGATGAATGTGTGAGTAATACGAATAGCTAATAAACACCAAAAAAAAAAAAAAAAAACCCAAACCAATAAAACTTCAAATTCAGGTTAAAATAAGAGTAATGTAAGAGGTTTTGGCCTTTCAGTTGAGTAAAAAGATTGGTAAAACAAGAATACTATAGGTTGAAATTGGGTGAAGCTGTATTTTTTGAGTACTGGATCTGAAATACTACCTAGAGAGTTAGTGTTTTCTTCTTTAGCCCCCATCATAAACTTCTGGGTAAAATAATATAGCACCTCCATTTTGTAAATCAGGAAACTGAGTTCAGAGAACTTTTAAGTTGTGCAACATCAAATAACTAGCAGAGCTAGTCTCAAACTAGAGCACAATTTTCTTAGATGGTACAATCCCTGTTCTTTTTACACCACTAATAGTATTCCTATAGCACAGAAGGATTCCTGAAAGTGTTTGATTTAAGAAGTAACATGATATCATTAATTAAGAATTATTAATTGGGTAGCATTAAGTAGTGGGGATTTGTATCTACTTTTTTAGAGAAGGTCATCAATAGAAAAAATGCATTAGTTGCTTTTATATGTAGGATTTCACATTTGTACTTCTACTAAACCTGTAGCATAAATGTTACGCTCACGGTGGTCTGTCAATATTTATGCCTTGTACCTGCATTCCTGAATTTTTCAGTAGCTATCCAATCCCACAATAACTACCATTCCTTTCCATTTCACTGTGAATCATGTAAACAAGAAACTTACCGAGATATTATGAAAGAAATCAGTTTGAGCCAAACACAATATAAATTTAACTGCCAACCCCATGAGAGCAAGACTGTCCATTTTCACAGTTCCCCAAGGAAGGATTTCAATTTCTCATCACAGGCCAGACTGAGGTGAAACCTCAGCAAGCTAGGAACTTCTCAAAGCTGCACTAAATGACTCACATGAATACTGGAAGGCAATATAAGCAAGTGTCTATTTCCTTATAATAGCTTAAACCCTGAAAACATCTGGCTCCACACTACAAAGGCACAACTGTTTTCCTTTATTTGTTTGTATTTTTTCCTTTCAATTACCATAGTAATTCCAGATTGAGGCAACAAACTAGTTCCTGGAGAGTTTTAGAAACACATCATTGTAAGGAACTGCTTTCAATGGCCCTGATATAATTTAGCTGTGCTTGAAAATAGATGTTTCGTGTTTAGATTCAAAATTGTATTTCATTCTTTGGACATTCAAAGCTATGGTATGGAATTTTAAGCATTGAAAAACATTAAAAACAAATCAATATGTTGTTCATGCATGGTGCATGGGGGAATTTTTTGAGAAATTATTACCTTTTCAGATCATGAATCTTAACCATTCTATCATACAGGCTTTATGCCAAGTGACTGATAAGGTAATTGTGAAAATTAAGTAGAACGCATATTCCAGAGTGACTTGACAAGGCAATTTTCAAGACACACATGCAGCTCTAATTTAGCCTTGAGGTTCCTTGACAAATAAACAAAAATAAAAGTATAAGCAAAAGATGGATGCCTTTATACCTAAAACTTATTTGGAGTAAGTTCTATATTATTTTTTACTGGATTTCAAATATTAAATTACCATTTATCTGCTCATTCTGTAGGCAAAATCTAATTCAAAATTAATATTTTAATAATATCACAACTTTAGAGCCTCCCAACAAAATATATCCTTCTGGTATTATGTAAACATTTCAATGCAACAAATTTGGATTTTCATGAAGGAGGAAGACATCTCACAGTAGTGATACCTCATCTTTCTACTTATTTCCCACATATTTATTAATAGTAAATATGTGGGAAGATGTGGATTTAAATAATGTATTCAGTAGCATGTATGAGTTTTCTGTAAAATTTTAAGAGTTTCACCAATCATATACAGGTATGTCTATATAATCTTCTTCATAGATAGCCCTTATAACACCATTTCTTATACATGTAGAAGCACATGTCAAATTTTTGGTATTTTCTTTATATTCATCATATAGAGATCTCTTCACACTTTGAAATGATGGTAGATCATTTCATCTTGCTCAGTATTTTTCCTGTAAGAGTCAATTTCACTCAGGATATTGAATACAACACACAGATTACTATAGTTATTTTGTCTAACACATAAAGCACTAGTGTGGTTGTAGTTTTAGTAGCCTTCCTGGTTTCATACAGAAAGAATTCTTCAAGCAAGTGCTATCTCCAAACTACATTGCCTCTTAAGTTAAAAGCATTCTAGTTCTTCCCCAAAAATCTATGAAAACCTCAACATCAATTTCTCTAGAGATTGGAGCAGTTTGATTTCTATTTGAGGATGCTTCATTTCCTGACTCTCAAAAACATAGACAAACTGCAAGAAGTTTGGTTGGTAGACTGAAATTCCAGTTATTTGCAGTTTATGACACTTATCACCAAAAAGCTAGGTGTGACCCCTTTTCATTGACAACAAAAGTAACAAATGATTACTGTGCAATTCTCCATAGGAAGAAATATGTGTTAGATGTTACATATAATACCAAAAAAATAAAATAGAGACTTCTTAGGCTGGAGAGTTTGAAATCTAGTGTAAATTAGATAATTTTTTTATTCCAAATATGATCAAAGATGCATACCTATACTCAACATGATAACACTAAAATGCTGAAAATGGATTATATGCAAAATGCATGTGTTTGCTCAGACCAAGAGGAAGCTCCATGGATACTCTAATAGCTAAGGGATCACACAAGCTTGTCAGTTTAAATCATTCCCTTAAGAATGGCAAGAAAAGGTATAATATTAATGTTTTTCCCTATACTAAAGTGCAGTTAGGACTTGACAGAGAGACTATAGTTGCATCATGTCTTTCATGCAGAACCAATTGTTTGGCTAAAGTTTACAGGAATTTGGAGACAAACACAGGGAAAAATTTCTTCTTAAAGTCAGTCTTAGTAGAACAATAGAAATTTCCAGAAATGTTTCCTTTTCTAGATATTTAATTGGACAGCAAAGTGCAAAAACTTACCCAACTCAAACACTATAAACATGTAAATTTACAGAGAAATGATGCATGCTAAGGCAACCAGGGACAAAGAGAAAAAGTTTTTTTTCATTAACATTACAATCTTACAGAGAAGATCACTTAATCGCATGGCAATATTCATGACCTTTAGGAAAGGAAAGGAATCAGTATCAGCCTCATGGAAATTAACACAGTTTAAAAAATCAGAAATAACAGGTGAAAGTGCTTAGGAAGTATTTATTACATATAAATGAATAAAGAATGGTTTGTATATCTTTATTACATTTGGAATAAGTGATGTTATTTAAATTCACATATCTTGTACAGTAAAATCTACACTTTAGGCTGTTTTTATTTAATATTCACAACAAGGCTTTCTATAACAGTAATAAATATTACTATAAAGTATTATAATAGCTGACACTGCACACTGCATTTATATCCTCTAATAGTTTCAATTTTTTCATAAACTCATCTTCTTCCTTCAGCAGAAGTGATCCCCAGCAATGAGCTTTACATCAGAAAAATCTAATTCTCTGAACAGAGGTATAAAGAAGACTCACTATAAGATGATACATATTTTTTCCAGCATATCAGATTTCTCTAGCTCCTTAAAGAAATCTTTTTAGCCTTACTTCCTGAAGGCTACAGAAAATAGTTATATAAGACTACAGACAACTTTTAGTGCATTTGCCACTGTTACTATATTCATAATAATTTATAGGAAATAGGTGGAGTGGCAGAATGATGACAGGAACAAGGTAGGCAGAAGGAAAGTAGTGCTAGCATCTATTCTCAACATCTGTAGAATCCTTTTTTAAAAATCTCTATCTTTTATCTGTTACATGTTGACTAATTTACAACTAAACAAAAGAAGCTTCATTCTGGCAATGATCAACAATTTTGGCCCACATCAATAGTTTTGGCCTTCACAAAAACTGTATATGAGGCAATTTAACAATGAATAGTCAGTACAAAGCTTTACAGTTTTAACAATTGGAAAAATAGCACCTGAAATGCCAGGTCAATCCAGCAATTATAGAGATATAATCAAAATCCATATCCACACATTCCAATGACACAGGCACCTGTATAATCAGTTTTTTCTGGACAACTTCACAGTCAACTGTCTATCATTCTCTTGGTGTTAACCATGTGGTCAACAGATTTGTGTATAAAGACTATATTCCTAAAATATAGTCATTTTAATCACACAAGCAAAAAAGTGGCAATTTAAGAATTTTTCAAATTTAAATTTATTGTCCAGATACTCAATATGAAACAAAAACATAGACAAGCCATGTCAATACTCAAACTTAGCATTTCAAGAAGTTTTTCATAAGTGAAAGCTATTCAATGAAGAACTATGGTAATTCAGTAAGTCAAGGAGAATTGTGACAATTAGAAACATTCAGGTAATGAAGTATTTTGATTTTACTTTTTAAAAATTTATTTATTTATTTATTTATTTATTTTTATTATCCATATGTGCATACAAGGCTTGGGTCATTTCTCACCCCTGCCCCCACCCCCTCCCTTACCACCCACTCTGCCCCCTCCCTCTCCACCCCCCTCAATACCCAGCAGAAACTATTTTGCCCTTATTTCTAATTTTGTTGAAGAGAGAGTATAAGCAATAATAGGAAGGAACAAGGGTTTTTGCTGGTTGAGATAAGGATAGCTATACAGGGAGTTGACTCACATTAATTTCCTGTGCTTGTGTGTTACCTTCTAGGTTAATTCTTTTTGATCTCACCTTTTCTCTAGTTCCTGGTCCCCTTTTCCTATTGGCCTCAGTTGCTTTTAAGGTGTCTGCTTTAGTTTCTCTGCGTTAAGGGCAACAAATGCTAACTAATTTTTTAGGTGTCTTACCTATCCTCACCCCTCCCTTGTGTGCTAAAGCTTTTATCATGTGCTCAAAGTCCAATCCCTTTGTTGTGTTTGCCCTTGATCTAATGTCCACCTATGAGGGAGAACATATGATTTTTGGTCTTTTGGGCCAGGCTAACGTCACTCAGAATGATGTTCTCCAATTCTACCCATTTACCAGCAAATGATAACATTTCGTTCTTCTTCATGGCTGCATAAAATTCCATGTGTATAGATACCACATTTTCTTAATCCATTCATTGGTGGTGGGGCATCTTGGCTGTTTCCATAACTTGGCTATTCTGAATAGTGCTGCAATAAACATGGGTGTGCAGGTGCCTCTGGAGTAACCTGTGTCACAGTATTTTGGGTATATATCCAAGAGTGGTATTGCTGGATCAAATGGTAGACCAATGTCTAGCTTTTTAAGTAGCCTCCAAATTTTTTTCCAGAGTGGTTGTACTAGTCTACATTCCCACCAACAGTGTAAGAGGGTTCCTTTTTCCCCACATCCTCGCCAACACCTGTTGTTCGTGGTGTTGCTAATGATGGCTATTCTCACAGGGGTGAGGTGGAATCTTAGTGTGGTTTTAATTTGCATTTCCTTTATTGCTAGAGATGGTGAGCATTTTTTCATGTGTTTTTTGGCCATTTGAATTTCTTCTTTTGAGAAAGTTCTGTTTAGTTCATGTTCCCATTTCTTTATTGGTTCATTAGTTTTGGGAGAATTTAGTTTTTTAAGTTCCCTATATATTCTGGTTATCAGTCCTTTGTTTGATGTATAGCTGGCAAATATTTTCTCCCACTCTGTGGGTGTTCTCTTCAGTTTAGAGACCATTTCTTTTGATGAACAGAAGCTTGATTTTACTTTTAATTTTATTTCTAATGTTCTTCAAAGAAGATTTGACTTCATCACAAGATTTCCTTATACAAAGTTTTCTACTGAAACTGTGACTATTATATTCCTGCCAATCTTAGGGTCATCAGAAGAAATCAAACTATTTCTATTAAGCATATTATATAAAGACCAAGTAGCTTCAAGGACCAATAACTAAATAAGCCACAAAAATCTTATTTGAGATTTAGAATAGTTATCTCTACCAAATGGTTATCAGTATTTTTCAGCAAGAAACCACAATTAGTCACTGTACAATATTTCCTGCCAGTAGACTAAGTAGGTCCTTGTAGTACAGTTTTTTTAAATGCTATTTGACTGTTGTCAATAGAGACCAAGTGGGAAACCTGGGCTTTTATGTATCCTGCCATCTAAATTTAATGATACAGAGTGCCCCCTCTTCCCTTCACATAGGAGTGTCCAGAAAAGCAACCAATGAAAAAGGTTAAATGATATTCAGAATATTATAGGATAATATTCCAAACATCCAACTTTTAATATAAACACTCATGTGTACTAAGAATCAGGATAATCACAAATTGAGTGAAAGATGTCAATATTGAAGTGACAGAAATGTTAGAATACTATGACAAATGTTTTAAGACAGTCACAAAAGAATGTGTAAGCAAGTATTACAAGAAAGCTTTAAATGAATAGAAAATACAACAAAAAGTCTCACAAATAAATAAAATATTTAAAAATGAAAATATATAAGTAAAAAATATAATAAAAAAATAATAACTCAATAGGTAGGTTCAATAACACAAAGGTAGAAACAGAAAAGAATCAGCAAACTCAAAGATGGAAAAATAGAATTACAAATTCTTGGGTTTTTTTTTTTTTTTTTTGGTAGCACTGAGGTTTGAACTCAGGGACTCACATCTGCTAGGCAGGTGATCCTACTGCTTGAACCACTCCACCAATCTCTTTTTGTGATTTTTTTTTTCAAGACTATTTGCCTGGACTGTGAATCTCCTGATCTCTGCCTCCCTAGTAGCTAGGATTACAGGCATGAGCCACCTGTGCCTGGCTAGAATTTATAAATTCTGATGGGAGAGAGAGTGAGAGAGAGACAGAAAGAGAGAGAAAGAGAGAGGGAAAGCACACACACAAAACGTAGCAGTGCCTAAGGGACCAGTGCAGTACAACAAAATAGCTAATATTTGTACTGTTTAGGTCCCAATGGTATGGGAGGAGGAGGATTATGGAGGAGTATGGGGCTGAACAATACTCAAGGAAATTACAGCTGAAAGCCTAAAAGTTGGCAAAGGCAAACAAACGAACAAACAAATAAAACTCCACATATTCCAGAAGCTCAACAAATCCTAAATACTATAAACACATAGAAATAAATACCAATAATCATAATAGTCAAACCCCTGAAAACTAAAGATAAAGAAAAATATCTTGAAAATGAGTGAAATTAGATCTTACCTATATCAATTCAGATA
Source organism: Castor canadensis (assembly GCF_047511655.1). Classification (NCBI taxonomy): domain Eukaryota; kingdom Metazoa; phylum Chordata; class Mammalia; order Rodentia; family Castoridae; genus Castor; species Castor canadensis. The sequence continues at coordinate 92,916,458 of NC_133390.1, read as the reverse complement.
ATAACACAGTTTTTCATCAAAAACCACCAAAACTGGAGGAAATAATACAAAATATGGTCAGAGCTGCAAGAAAACATCTGTCTACCCAGAATCCTACATCCATTGAAAATATTATTCAGGAATTATGGGGAAAATCAAAACACTTTCAATTAAAGGAAAACTAACAGAATTTGCTGTCAACATACCTACCCCAATATAGACTGAAGAAAATTCTATAAAGGGGCAGCTATGAAAGAAGGAATCTTGGACTATCAGAAAGGAAAAAAAGGACATGATAGGCAGAAAATACTAGTAATTGTAATAGATAGTCCTCCCCATCTTGAATGTTCTAAATATTTGGTGATCCATATACGAATCTTAGCAGTTTGATGTCGATCTGGATGCAGACAACTATAGACATTTATACTCTAAATGGGAGAAAGTAAAACAACATAAAGGGAAGTAAGGTTTCTATAGTTTACGTTACCTAAAAAGCTTTGACAAGTTATGTATATATCATATATGACCTACATCAAGCACTGAAAAAGGTATACAAGCCTACCAGATAGCAAGTCTGCAAAACCTACCAGATATCAAGTCTGTCAGCACCTCAATCTTAACTTTTCTTACAAATTAATTTCTATTATTTATAGTTACTCCATCTTAACAATTCGTTTTCTTGTGAAACAAGGTCTCATTATGTAGCAAAGAAAGGTTGCCCAGGAAATTGCTAGGTAGCCCAGGCTGGCTTCATACTCACAATCATACTGCCTCATCCTCCCAAGTGCTGGGACCGTGGGTGCGCAACACCACACCATTTCATAAAGTATTTTGTTTTAGAACCAGTAGCAGACTAAGACAGAAATTGGTACCTGGAAGTTGGCCATCACTATAAGAAATAACAACAAATATGGAAGTGAGTTTAGAACTATGTAACGGTAGGGAAATTAGATTCTAGAAGATTTAAATAGGCATGAAAAAATGTTAAATGTGATCCTGATGAGAATGAGATGAGAGAGAGAGAGAGAGAGAGAGAGAGAGAATAGTAGGGAAAACTTGATTCTTCTTAAGAGATTTTGTAAGGCCTGACCATAATGCTGGTAGAACTATGAACCTCTAATGAGGTCTCAAGATGCACCTCTGGAGTAACAAGGCATTGGAAACTGGAAGAAGGCCTTTCTTGTTACAAAGTGTTTCATGACCTCTACCTCCCGAAAGCCTACATCTTAACCCTAATGCATTGCGGATTAAGTTTCCACATAAGTTTTAGATTTATACAAATACTTAAAAACTTATTATTTCTACTGTTAATCCTCCAAATTCTAGTCTTTCTTGTATGAAAAATATCTTAATATCCCAATACCCTTCAAAGTCTTCATTCATTCAATATATAAGTCTATAGTACAAAGTTGCAACTAAATATCTCCTAAACTAGATATGGGTAAGAATTCATCCTGAACAAACCCCAATTGAACCTGAAAACTCAAACACCACATGTATTTCCAAAATACAATGGTGGGGGATGCATAGGATAGACATTACCATTTGAAAAGGGAGAAAAGTGAAAGATTGAAGGGTTAACAGTTTCCAAGTAATTCTAAAACCCTACCTCTGGATACACTAATTCTTAATATTTTTCAGAAAACTAAAAGAAGGACACTCTTCCCAATTAATGTTATGGAGCATGTAATATTTTAATATAAAAACAAAAATGATATACAAAAGAAAACTGCATACTAAGATCCTTCAAAAATATAGGTAAAAATTCATTATTAAAATGTTACTAAGTAGAATTCAGCCATATGTAAAACGAATTATATACCATAAATAGGTGGAGCTAATTCTACAGATGCAAACAAGTTCAATATTCAAAAGTCAATCAATGCAATCTGCCATATTAATAGGCTAAAGAAGAAAAATAAAATGTTCTTTAAAATCTATACATGAAAAGCAAGTGACAAAATTCAATTGCCCATGCATGCTAACTTTTTCAACTTAATAAAAATAACACATCTTGCAAAAATCAAAAAGCAGAAAAAAGTAACATTAACTTAAATTGGGAAAAGTTTCATAGATATCTATTACTATAATTGTTATCCAACATAAAACCTAAAAGTCAAGCTGTTGGGAGTAAAGGAAAAAAAGACATACACATCAGGGAAAAAAGTCATAAAAATTTATCTTCAGATGACATAATTATCTATGTGGAAACTTCTAAGGAATTTTGAATATGAAGAATAAAGTTGAAGTAATCATTCTATGCAATTTTAAAACCTATTATGTAGCCAAAATTGGCAGAGAAATGGACATACAGATGAGCACAATAGAACAGAGAATTCAGACACGGACCAACTCAACTGATTTGTAACAAATAAGCCAATGAAATTCAATTGAGGAAAGATAACTTTTTCAACAAATATTGTTGGAGCAATTGCACGAAAAATACAAAAAAAAAAAAACCTCAACCAAAATTAAAAAAAAATAAACCTCAACTCACAATGAATCATTGACTTAAATGTAAAACATAATATAATAAAATGTTAGGGAAAAAAAATCAAAGAAAATATTTGGCATCTACAGCTAGGCAAACAGTTCTTAGACTTGACACCAAAAGACCACCACCAAATGGTTAAAATGAAAAATACTGACCATACCAAATATTAAAACAACTGCAATGCAACTTGTTCACACATTCATTTTGGTTAGGAATATAAAATGGTACAACTGCTCTGGAAAAGAGCTTGTCATTTATGTAAAATCTAAGCATGCTATAACCTTTACCCTCCTAGGAAGATCTCTGAGATATGAAAGTAATGAAGAAATGAATCACTGATACATAAATAATTATAGCAACTTTATATTCATAAGAGTGAAAGACAAACAACACAGTTGTCCTATAATGTGTGAATGGTTACGCAAAGTATGGTAACTCATGCAATGAAAAATTACTCAGAAACAAAAATAACTGATATTGATAAAAACAAGAGTCTGACAAATCACCAAGGAATGATAGAAGATTACATATTTTGGATTTCATTAATAGAAATGCTCTTTGGAAGGCAGCTATGCTCACCACTATGCCACCAATGATGGAAATGCTCTTTGAAATGACAAAATTGGGAAAAGTTTAGTGGTTACTAAGCAGTAAAAGTAGTACTGATGAGAGTTAAATAGGTATGATGAGATAAAAACAATAGGAAATACCCCTTGGTAATGGCAATATTCTGTTACTTTACCTGTGTTGATGCCAGTATCCTGGTTGTGACAAGGTACTGCACCACTGAGGGAAACTGAATAATGAGTACATAGGATTGCTTTGTGTTATTTTTTGCAACTGAAAATGATTATACAGTTATCTGAAAAGTTTCATGAAAAAAATACATTTATGAAATTTTTTTCTTTTGATTGGGTTCAAATATGAAAACAGGTGGCTGTTCGTGTATTCAAATACCAACTAGATTTTGGATTTACACAAGTGAGATTCTTAAAGAAAAAGGAAAATTTACAAAGAGCTTGAATAGTCAAATATGTTGTAAGGTAGTTGCATCGTGTTCCATAAGAAACTAGGTTTAGAGACTTCCATTTCACTTAACTTTTTGCAAAAAGAGTGTATGAAATTTTTTTATTAAGTCATTGTTTATTGAGCACCTTTTATGTACTAGAAACAATCTTAGGTAGAGAAAAAATTATAAGTAAAATGGTATGCCTAATGGAATATGACCACAATATATAATATTGCAAGTAGTATAGAGTAAGGAGAGTTGAGTTTGTGAAACCCAAATCTCTGCATACACCACCACAATTTCTTCAGTTCTGATTTTTGAAGGAATTTATTTCATCACTAGTAATCACTATCTATCTTTATATATGAATAATACACATTCATATGCATACATACATCTACATATTTCCCCCCAAAATTAACTTACAAAGATTTCATATGCTCCTCCATATATATTTGCACCCAAAGCACAGTTCAAGCTGATGATTTTTCTGACTAAAAAATATATTTAAACTTAATTTACAAATATTTCTTAGACAATTTTAGGTTATTTTATTGTAAAATAATTTTTGTATGTATCTGCCTTTTAAATATGGGAAATTCACTAAGTAATAGAATGGGATTTATGTGCTACTTTTCATTTAACAAATACTAGCATCGACAGCCATGGAGAGATCAGTTCTGTGGGAGAATTACTAAATATTTTTCCAGATTGTCAATATTAGTATCTTTATGTTAAATTCCCACTTTATTAAATTCATTGATTCTTCAGAAGGTTTTGAAGTGAAAGAATAAACATTTCCTTAAATAAATAAAACATAAATACAGCTTCATAAGCCAGAATAGCCCATGAAATGAAAAAGCAAATAGGTAACACAACAGCCATTTCATGGATAGCTGGGATTTAGGCAGCTCTCCCATAATTTTTCTTAGTTCTGTTCCATGGTCACACAATAATTTGTCCTTGAATTACAAATATATTTTTATAGAATTTGGTGGGGTCACTATAATTTAAAATCCATTAAAGCACAGTCCTCTTATTTAATATTTTGATAATAAACATACATTAAGAACAAATATGTTCGGCTGCAGTTTTCAAAAATGAGCAACTAAAAACGAGATTAAGAGTAAAGATAGATAAGGTTCGTGACTTGTGAATTTAATCCTTTAAAGGTATTAATTTCTTCAAATTAATTTGTAAACTAAATGTAATCTCAATTTTGAAACATTCCATTGAATTTCTGCAAAAAAAATGGTTACACAATTTATAAGTGTATATGAAATAAGCAAAGTCAAGAATAGCTAAAAAAAAATCTTTCAGAAGAATAGTAAAGACCAAGAGTTTAAACTATTTTGATGGAAAAATCTACTGTAAAGCTGAAGTAATAAGACTAACATTTGTGTACAATTAGAGAAACTGACCAGGGAAGAGAACATAGCTAACACAAATGCAATGGGACAGTAGAGAGGAAAGGGGCAAAGCATGACTTTTCAAAAAGCAGCTGAGGGTCAGCTGGATGACTACAAGGAAAACAATGTCTGTTTACTCACATTATGCCATGTGGAAAAAAAGAATAAGAATAAAACAAAGCATTCACAGTAAAACTTAGGAGAATGCTTTCAAATTGAGAACAGGCGAATATCTCAAACAGGATGCAAAATGTGCTAAAGGAAAATAAATGATAAACTAAACTATGTTAAAATTAACACTTTTTTTAAACTGACACTGTAAGAGACCATAAAATGGGAAAATATTTGTCTATAAAAATATTACTTTATCCAGAATATATAAAGTAAAATATAAATAAGAAACAAGTGTGAAATATGCATATAGACATTTCACAATGGAGGATATTCAAATGGTCAGTAAACATATGAAGAGGTGTTCAACATTAATAGTCATCAGAAAAATGTGCATTTTAACTTTGACAACTTTGACAACCAACATGAATATATATATATATATATATTACAATGAAAAGGACAGAAAATTTTAAGATTTTTAAAAAAAAAATATGAAGCACCTCTAATTCTCATATTCTCATGTGATATTCATAGAAATGCACACTGGCAGTATCTTTAGAGAAATTCCTGGCTATTTCTACTAAAGCTGACTATATGAACAAGCTATGGCTCAACAATTCTACCTGTAGGTGTACAGCCAACAAAAATGCATATATGTTTTCCAAAAGTTTCCAGAATGTTTATGTATTTGTATATACACAGGGTACATGTCAATAGAGGAATTCTAAAAAAGAAAAGCAATCATCTACAGGGTGCCTAAAATCTCTGGATTGTAAAACAATTAAAAATTACAAGCTTGACTTCGCAGACTGGCTTATTTAAAAAAATTAATTAACATATTTTATTTTAAAATATAGTTTTCTTTTATGCACCTAATGTTACTTTCTGCAACTTAATATGAGTGGTTTTATTAAAATCATTTTTTATTAAACCTTTGGGAACAGGTTGTAACAAATGCTTGCTACCTGGTATTAATTTTGTAAGAATAAGAAAGTATGTAACAAAAGCAACCAACAATCATAGATGATTTTCACTGGAAAAAAATCTAGTATTCATCTTCTAATTATTTTATAGTTCTGTGGAAAATTTAGAACCTAAATGCCTCAATTAATAGTGTAAGGGCTGGAGACTAGCTCAGTGATAAAGTGATTGCCTAGCATTCACAGGGCCATGGGTTTGATCATCTACAATAATAACAACAAAACAAGCACAACAGAAAGCAGGAATTTTCTATAAGAGAGTTATATCCTAACATCTACAGTTGGATGTGGTGGTAAATCTGATCTATAATCATATGTATAAATATGCAACATTCCTTGATTCCTTTCCCAAAGAAAGAAATGTACCAATGTACCAACAGTGGTCTTGTGATACGCTTTAATTTTAAAGCATGAAGCCAATGATGGGCTCATTAGACTCTGTGGGACTTTCACAAGGGATTTTGTGGGCAGAAAGAGATTCTGAATGCCCTTGTAGTCTTTCTGTGACAGTCTGTGGTCTAAAGGTAGTTCTTGTAAAAACTACTTGCATATCACAATATTTCAGTGTTTACCATCCACTTTTAAAAAACAGTCAGACTAGATCTTAAAGGTAGACATTGCTAAAATCTTTATTTATTAAATGAATAAATTTGAATAACAGTGGTCCAGAACCAACTAAAACAGTGAAATATTAGCCATGTGAGTTTAATTTCCCATAGCAAAAAAAAAATTTTATGTATAACATTCTGATTTCACAGAATCTACCATTTGTGGAACTGATCATTTGAAAATATATTCCACTGGAACCTATTTTTCAAGATTTATTTTTGTTATATAGCCTAGAAATGCCAAACTTATTGGAATACTCTGACCTTTGATATTATTATCTTGGTTTTAAATAATTGATTAGAATGGTTGAATATCCAAAGGAATGTCTGATATTCATTTTATTCAGAATGTTAGGATAGGATATCATCTTTTAGTTTTTCTTACTTAATAATATGTTCAAAATTTAAAAGAAAAAGAGTCCATATTAAAAGCTTCCTATAGAAAGCAAAAACTGCAAATTTAAACTAAAAAAAAAATCTCACTCTTCTTGTGACATTTTTCTGAGTAACCAAGTGAATGCTACACATATGAGAACAATTTGCTTTTGAAGACCTTGTTGATTTTATAGTTACTTAAGAAGATTTCATGGAAATTTTCAATTGGATATAATCAAAAGGAGAAAAATAGTATAGACATTGTGCTCAGCAGTGATGTTAGTGAATGAATATTCTAAAGGTCTTGACATTTATTCCCCTAGAAAAGTATTCACTTTCTCCTTATTTATTTATAATACCAAGGAAGAAAGTGCAACATGTAAACTGCAAAACATTTTGTATTATTGAAATGGCACAAGATGTCTACTGGTGGGATGTAGACAGTACATAAATCAGCATTACTAGGAACTAAAGTTGTGGCCATGAGTGAGATCCAGCGAGGTGCAGTATTGGGAAACTGAGAAAAGTAATAGGAATCAGAGGCAAGGAGTGGGAAAACCAGGTATCATGCAACTAAGGAGCAATGAATGAGAGGACTGCAGCAATACTGTTCAGTAAAAATAGCGAGTTGCAAAAAAAATAGGAAAAATTAACATTCTAGTAAAAACAATGACAGCAAAAATGTATAACATTATTATATATAAGATTATTTATGTTCTTATGCTTTCCTCCTTTTTAAAATCTCTATAAAAGGGTTTATATGAAGAAGTAGTGATGCTACATTTATCTACAGATTTCCAACAAAAGATTAAGAGGATTTTCAGACAAAGGGTAAGGTGTGCTGAAAGATTACTTCAGTTTACAGATCAATTGTTATTCTTATTACTCATTTTTGATAAGAAAAAATGTTTATGTATTAATTTTATAACAAATATTATAAAAATCAATAAAATAAAACAAATCACTAATTCAATCTTCAGATCAGAAATGTGAAGTCACAGATCCTATATAGGTTAGGAATAAGTGACAAAAGAACAGTGATGAATAGACAGAAAAAATCTCAGCCTCCACACTCCAGAGGGCACCCTATGCTCCCTGCCCTATCATTCACTCAACAGATATTAATTTACCTAACATTTACCAGGGACCTCACTGTTGTTGGCTTTTTTCTGGCTCCTACCTTTGGAGAAGACAGGCAATTACAATTCATGATAAGAGGTTTTTGTCAGTCTACATTCTGAAGCCTGTGTGCAATAATAAAACTTTATTTTTTCTTTAGGAGGTAAGCAGTAGTGTAAAACACAACTTTGGAAGAAGGACTTACTAAAGTGCAGAGGGATTTGGAAAATAAGCTGCTTCTATTTGGATGTTAGTAACATTGACCTAAACTAGATCACCTGGTTGAGTAGAATGCAGCCTCTGGAGATGAAAGCTGACTTCGCTCAGCAAACATAGCTCCCTTCACATGGCATCTCTGGAAGTTGCAGGAAAAACCACAGGCTCAGGGACATAAACAGATATCCCCCACAGGCTGTGGAGTTTTCACCAACTTTTAGCAGCTTGATGATATTTCACATGATCATCAAAACTGATAAGCAACTGAATGCCCCTGGAGATGACAATTGTTTTCTTATAATTGCCTTGCTGATATTGATAGATTTAAGGCTTGAGGCTGTGCATATCAAAACTGACAGTATATTTTCATAGAATTTGTTTCTTATGAAAATGTAGCATTATTTTAGTTGAGGTTGTGTTTCTTAATTTCCCAGCTGTCTCATAGACAGGCATTGCAGCTTTCCTCCTGAAAGTGAAGACCATTCTGACTCACAGCCAATCCTGACCAAAGCAAAGAAAATATTTGGAAATTAATTTGGAACAGCACCTGAGATCAAGAATTACTGTGCTGTGGGTTTGATGATGTGCCCACCAAATTGCAATGCATAAAATTTGGCTTATGGCTCAGTTTCCAGTTTAATATTTTGTCAGAACCTGCCAAAATTTGAAATTATTTTCCTCTCTTGGCTTTCTATAACTCGATTACTTTGATTGGGACCAGATGATAATTTCATGTACTTGAGATCAGATAATAATTTTAAGTAAACAAGAGGTAGACTCTAGTCAAATAAATTCCCTATCAAATTTTCCCAATCAAATGTAAAGTCAAGATATTGTCTGAGCTGCTTCTTCTGTTTTCCTGAGAGTCTCCAACAGTCCAAATGTTTATCATATAAAAAAAATATGGACTTAGATAAGAAGCATCATCAAAAAAGAATATTGCAATAGGAAGCATGCCTTGGTCCCCTAAATCTGGAAATCTCTTAAAATAAAACATAAAAAGTCTGGAAGACAAGAAAATAGTTTCCTCAAATGCCTTTCAAACAACAGTAAGCTATCATAACCATGATATTGACATTGATGCATCAAGACAGAAGGCATTTTCATCACCACAGGATGCCTTGTGTACTTTTTCTACAGCACACTCACTCTTGTCTCATCTCAACACCCTATTAATTTTCAAAAGCACTAATAAATTCATCTTGGTAATTTTGTCATTTTAACAATATTACATAATGGAATCACAGAGGGTATAACTTTTTGAGGTAGGTTTTTTTTTTTTTTTTTTTTTTTTTTAGTCAGAATAATTCTCTGGTAATGCATTCAGGATGTTCCATGTATTTTTTTTTAATTTGTTTCTTTTTATGATGTACTTTTTTAAGAAAAATATAAAGATATCGTTGTGTTTCTCACAAAGAACACTAGGCTTTTTTGTTAAATAAAAATACATTAGAAACAATATGATTTTGTTAGTGCTATCAGCTTACTTTCAACTAGAGAGCAATAGATATTTCTGTAGCATTCAGTTATCTTAAGTAAGGGGGAACTGTCAAAATCTACAGTGATTATTATTTTTAAACGACCTCTCTTAGCTTCACAGCTATGCCATATGTCCTAAGGTTTTCTGTGAAAGTTGCAGGTCTTATTTGTTCATTTTCTTCATTTTCATGTCATCTTTTGCCTAATGAATCCTGAAAATATTGATAAGTCCTTTGTAGACCATAGCTCCTCTCCTGTGAATCATTGGACCTCACACCTGGGACTCTAGTTACAGCTTCTAAAAGCAATCAAAGAAGGTTTCCATCAAAGAGGACATATGAAGACCATCTTGAGCAGTAGTTCTCAACTGGGGGTAATTTTGCCCCCCATGTCCCCAGAGGACATTTGCCAATGTTGGGAGACATTTTGGTTGTTACAGCCATGATTGAGATGGGAGAGCAGTCACTAGTGGGGAGAGGCCAGAGATGTTGGTTAGTATCCTGCAGTACCCAGGAAAGTCCACCTCAAAGAATTATTCAGGTCACATTCTTTTGGGTAAACCCCCAAGAGTGGTATTGCTGGATCATATGGTGTGAGAGCACACAAGAGAGGTATGAGGATAGGTAAGACACCTAAAAAACTAGATAGCATTTGTTGCCCTCAACACAGAGAAACTAAAGCAGATACTTTAAAGCAACTGAGGCCAATAGGAGAAGGGGACCAGGAACTAGAGAAAAGGTTAGATCAAGAAGAATTAACCTAGAAGGTAATACACACGCACAGGAAATTAATGTGAGTCAACTCCCTGTATAGCTATCCTTATCTCAACTAGCAAAAACCCTTGTTCCTTCCTATCATTGCTTATACTCTCTCTTCAACAAAATTAGATATAAGTGCAAAATAGTTTCTGCCGGGTAGTGAGGGGTAAGGCGGGGTAAGGGGGTGGGTGAGGGAGGGGGCAAGAGTAAGGAGGGAGAAATGACCCAAACATTGTATGCACATATGAATAAAATAAAAATTAAAAAAAAAAGAATTATTCAGGTCAAATGTCATGCATGCTGTGGTTGAAAAACACTGATGAAGAGCTTTTAGACCCAGCCTTTGGCAATGGCTTATCCAATGTTCCCAGCTTTTTATTTTTAGCAGGGAACCCAGGCCTCTTACCGCATAGGCCCAAATCTGTTTTTTCTCATCATAGGCTTTTGCTTTGAGATTCCTCTTACTTTTCTTTTAATTTATAAAGATGACACATGTTTGGGGCAGAAAATTCAAATACTATAGAAGAATATAAAAAGGAAAGTAAAAAGCCTCCTTTACTCTGCCACCCACAGACAATTCTTTTTCAGATTTTAATGAATTTTCCCCTTACCCTCCTATTGCTTTTATTCATATGTGGATGTCTAAAACTGATCATTTTAGATTAAATGGGCCATCCATTCTATAATCAGTTCTGTTGTCTTTACTCAGCAAAGACCTCTTGGAGGGACTTTGGTCAAGCCCAAGGGGATGAGGCCAAAGTCTTCTGTGCATGGGGACCATTTACAGACATCCATATGAGACTCAGATATGCTGGGGCGCTCACTGAGGAAGGGTGACAAATCAGTGAAGAAAGCTCTGTATAATTTCCTTTTCTTGGCTGTATGTTATTCTAATTAAGAATTAATCACAAAACACCCCAAAATTAAAGGGACTTTAAAAGTTTTTTTGTAATGCATTCTTTTTTACAATGACATGAAGTTTGGTGTATCTGTGTTGGAGTAAGTCTTTCAGGTCTACTTTTTTTTAATTTATTGGTGTCTAGTTTAAGATTTTAAGTTGCTGGGAAGCCATGTTTTATAGAGTGGGCTGTTGAAGGGAATCCAGATAGAAATTTTGGGGGTGAATTCCTTTCTGCATGTATCAATAGGGTCATCAAATCAGTGGGCTGCAATCTTCACCTTTTATTATGCAAAAGTATTCCACTGCATGTATCACTATTTTTTCCATTCATTAATTGAAGGATAACTGTGTTATTCTTAATTTGAGGTTATTATGAATAAAGCTCCTATAAGCTTTTTATATGAAAGCTTTTTGTGTAAATATAATATTTCATTTCTCTGGAAAAGATTTCCAGAAGCACATTGCTGGGTTGTACGGTAGCTTGATGTTTAGCTCATTAATAAATTGAAAATAGTTTCCCATAATGGTAATACCATTTTATATTCCCAATGAAAATGTACCATGACCAAGTTGCATTTGGTATTATTGATACATTTTTTAAAATTTAGTCATTCTAGTAGGTGTGGAGCAGTATTTTAATGGATTTTTAACCAATATTTCCCTAGCTGCAAATGATATCTTTCTATGTTCTTACTTGTATATACTCTTTGGTGAAATATCTATATAGAAGTTTTGAGTTTATTATATTTTAATTGTTTCTTTTGGTTATTGAATTTGGAGGATTATGTTGGTTTTCTGGGGCAAAATTAAAATATTGGCTGATTTGTTTCTTCTAAGGCGTCTCTCCTTGGCTTCTCTCTGTGAGTTTACAGGGTGTTCCTTCTGTATGTCTCTAACCTAACTTCTTTTTTTCACAAGGAAAACAGTTATATTGGCTTAGGGTCTACCCTCATGACCTCATTTTAGCTAAATTACCACTTGAAAGATATTGTATCTAAATACAGTCACATTCTAAAGTACTGGAGTTAGGATGAGTTTGGGGTTGACACAATTCAACACATAACCAATTTCATTATATATTTTAGATACTGATTGCTATGGTTTGATTCTACCCTCTCTCAAACTAAAGCATTGCTAATATGCTAGGAGTAAGAAGTGGGGCCATCAAGAAGTGATTACCCATGAGGGTTTGTCCCTTGTGAATGGAATTAATGCCCTTATAAAAGAGCATGTGGCATTTAGCTAGCTTACTAACCTTCTGCCATCTGAGAATACAGCATTGGTCACACTTTTGCCCTTCCATCTTCTTCTATGTAAAGATGCACCAAGAAAGCCTTCAATAGTTATCAGCACTTTAATCTTGGAGTTCCTAGCCAGAACTGTGAAGAAATAGACTCTGTTCATTATAAATTCTCAATCTCAGGTACTTTGTTATAGCAATGCAAAAGAACCAAGTGACCCTCTTTCAGATATGTGGTTTCCAAGTCTTTCTTTGCAACTGTAAGTTGCCTTTTATCCTCTTAACAGTTTTTCACAGAACAAAAGTTTTAAATTTTGTTAGATTCTAACTTACTCAATGTTTTAATTTTATAATGCATGTGTTTATTTTTAAGCCTAAGAGCTCTTTGCCTAGGTTCCAAAGGGTTTCTTCTATTTTTTTAACAAGTTTTATAATTGTATATTGCATTTAATCATTGGCTCAATTTCAAGTTAATATTAGTGCAAGTTGTGAGGCTTATGTCAAGATTCACTTTGTTAACCTATCAATGTTTGATTGCTCCAGCACCATTGCTTTGAAGTCTGTCCCTTTTCTATTGTATTCTCTGCAATTTTCTGAAAAAGCTGGACATATCTAAATGGATCTAGTACTTGGACCTTACTATGGTCCTTGACTTATTTGTCTCTCCACCATTAACTCACAGTCTTGATTTATTATTCATATTAAGTTTTAAGATCAAAAAGAATTTCTCTACTACTGTTTTATCCTTTTTTGAATTATCTTTTTCAAGTGTAGAAATCTCAGGACTTTGGGGATGGCAGGCAACTGCTCTACCCCTGACTATATCCCCAGCCCTTGTTTTTTTGAGACAGATTCTTACATCTTACTATACATCCCAAGCTGGCCTCAAATTTGTAATCCTCCTGTCTCTGCCTCATGAGTGCTAGATTATAGGCATGCACCACTAAACTTTGCTCCTTTACCTTTCTATCACATTCCAAACTAATGGCTTAGGTTTATAGCTACAAAAAGGTTGGTGGAATTTTGCTAGGAATTACACTAAACTTATTTCTCAATTTCAGATTAGTTGACATTTTACTGTGTTGAATTTTCTAAGCTATGACACAGTATGACTCTTCATTTAGATGCCCCTTGATTCCTTTCATTAACGTTATACAGTTTTTGCTATATATATTTTATATTTTTATTAAATTTATACTTAAGTATTTTTGAACAAATATGGTATTATATTTTTAATTTTGGTGTTCATGAGTTCTTGCAAGTATATAGAAATCTGATTGACTTTTGTATGATTATTTTATATTTCATTATAAAATATAAAATGCTTCTGAACTTACTAGTTTTAGGATTAATTTTTGATTCCTTAAAACTTTCAATATAGAAACTTTCAACTTTCAAAATGGGACTACTTTACTTATTCCCTTATAATGTGCCTTTTGTTTTTCTTATCTGTACTGGCTAAAACTTGAGTCACTATGTTGAGTAGAAGTAGTAAGGTGAGCATCTTGTCTTGTTCCCAGTTTCAGAGAGAAAGCTTTCCTTCTTTGACCACTAAATGTAAGCTCTTTACAGTTTCTCTTTATCAAGATGAAGTCTCTCTCTGTACTTAGTGAGTACACGGATAGTTTTTTATCATGAAAAGGTGTTGAATTTTGAAAATAATTTTGTGCATGAATTGATATGAGTATGCGATTTTTATTCTTTAGTCTGTTGACAGGGTGAATTACGTTGACTGATTTCCAAATATTGAACCAGCCTTACATCCTTGAAATAAACCCCATTTGGTGTAAAATTCCCTTTTATGTTATTGAAGTCTATTTGTTCATATTTTTGTTAAAAAACTTTAAGTCCCTTTCATAAGGAATATTGATTGGTGATATTCCTTTTTCTTTTTTGATGTTGTGGTCAACTTTGCTGTCAGGCTAATGCTAGCATCATAAAACGAATTGGAAAGAGCTCCTTCCTCTTCTGTTTTTTAAAGACAGTCTGTAGAACTGACAGACTGTTTCTTTAAAATCTTGGCAGAATTTCCAAGTGAAACTATGTGAATATTGAGAAGGATTTTTTTTGTTTTAATTTTCTGGATAGTTAAAAATATGCAGATTATGTGTTTTATCTCAGGAGACTTCTATTATTGTGTGTTTTTGAAAAAGTGGTTCATTTTTATTAACTTATAAAATATGTTGTGTAGAATTTTTCATACTATTTGTTTATTTACATTCTGATGTCTGCAGAGTCTGTTAGTTATAGCCTATGTTTCATTTCAGACATTGTTAGGTGTTTTTTCCTAAATACCAGTTTATCTTTCTTTGATTTTCTTTATTTTGGTTTTATGTGGTATATATATTTCTGTCTTCTTACTGCTTCAGTTGCCTATGCTGTTTCTATATTATTGTATTTGAAGTGAGTTTCTCATAGACCAATATGTCACTGGTTCAAATGTACCTTTCTATGTTTTATTTTGTTTGTTCACTGTAGTTTTGGTTTCCATTTTCTTTTCCTACCTTTCCATAGTTTATTTAATCATTTTTTAGAATTATATTTTGATTTATCTCTAGTATTTTGTCTAGAGACTTAGATCTATTTGTCTAAAATTTTAGTGGTTGCTGTCAGAATCTTACTATATATACATGATTTCTCACAGTTTATTTATCATGCTTCTAGTGAGACTTAATATAGAAAACTCACTTCCCTTTATGTCATTTCACTCTCCCCATTTAAAATATAATTGCCTAAATTATTTGGTAAGATATAACTGGCATCACAACAGTGTAGTGTTACCAGTTTTCTTCGGTCATCAAACATGAATTCAAACCGTCAAGATGAGGAGGATCATCTGTTGCATTTACCAATACTTTTGCTGTACAATTCTTCCTCCCTAGTATTTCAAGGCTCTTTCTTTTGTAGTTTCCTTTAACTTTATAAAATTTGCTTTAGACATTTATTAGGGTAGGTTATTGGCAAAAAATTCAACCTATTTTTCTTCAACTGAAAAGTGTCTTAATTTCCCCTTCATTGATGTAGGAAATTTTCTCTGGCTGAAGTACTATAGATAGGCTGCTTTTCTATTTCAGGCCATGAAACATTTTGGACCATTTCATTCTGGTCTCAGTGATTTCAGATGAGAAACTCATTCTCCTTTAGATTGTTTTCTCTATATACAGAAAGTATTTTTTTTTTCTGACTGCTTTTTAGATTTTTTTCTTTGTCTTTGATTTTTAGAAATTTAATTTCAATTTATTTTGCCCTAGGTGTTTTGGACTTATTGTTTGTGGTTAATACAGCATTTTGAATCTAGCTTTTTTGTTTCTTTCCAAAAATTTGGGGTTACATGATGCTTGGCTTTATTTAAACCTTGCTTTTTAGCTAGTTGACACTACTCAGTCACAGAAAGAAGAGTATTAATTCATTACTACCAGTTTTAAATGAAGTCCAGGCTTCCCCACTTGGGGAGGGGCTCCCTGGTACTGCTGGGATGAGTGTAAGTTCTGGCTCTCTATGTGTTCTTCATTGATGCTCCAGGGACAGTGGTCTCACTAGAGCTGAGTGATGGCAAAAGTCCTGACTCTGCTCTCAATCTCCTTTGATGCCACCACAGCAAGGAGAGGGAGGTGCTTTATTTCCACCAGGTAGTCAAACCTCCCTCACATGGTCTCCACTGACCCTGCTTGGAGGGGTAGAGCTTTCATTAGGAGTTGATTCCCTGCCTGGCCTCTGTAAGACATACTCTGGGAAGATGTGAGTGCACAACCTAACAGTCTCCCAAATAAAGAAGTTGATGACTCAGCAGCCTTGGTGGAGGAAAAAGGTGAGAGAAGGCATTTTTCCGTGGTTTCGGCTGAAATAGAGTGCTTCCTTGTTAATAGCTTTCTATCTTGTTAAAACATTCTCTTTTCATCCTTTGGGTGGCCAGTGTAGGCTTTTGGAGAACTTTTTCTTTTTGTCTATAACTGTTAAGAGTTTCTAGGTTTCCAGATTCTTCATCTGCAAGTTTGCATTAGGCAAAAAGAAAAGTTAAGGGACTCCCTGTGGCATCAACCACAGGTTTTACTATCCCTAGCTAGTCTGCTTTCATCTGTTTTTCACCTTTCAAAGACTTCTGGTGTTTGTTTTGTATACAAAGCACACAGTTATTCATTGGACTTAGAGAAACAGGAGAAAGTTTGTCTACTTTATGTAGCCAGATGGAAATCTCTTAAGGTTTAATGTTATTTTACAATTATGTTACACATTATTCTAATAAATTCTAAATACCATTTTAAGAAAAATTTTAGAATTTGTAAAGTGAATTTATTAATTCTTATAAACCATGTTTATAAATATAGTATATTCATATTTTCCTTTTTGCCAAATTTAAGACCTCGAGTAGTATTTTAAAGGTTTACCAATATTTAAACCATTTAGATTAATCTTAATTTACTTGAATTTTTCCTAAAATATACAAAAATATTGAAATTATCTATTAAAAGTTAATATACTCAATTGTATGTTTTCATAGAATCATAAAACCTATATATTGTGTAATATGTAAAAGTACCTTAAATATTTAAAATATTTAAAAAATTATACCCATACATTTTTCTAGTTGTAATAAAAAAATTAAGATGCTTTAACAGTATTACTATTTATTAGTATTGTTGTTGTTATTATTCCTAAACATAAGTCTAAATCTTTCCAGTGTAAAAAAGGATTAAAAACAAATTTATTAAAAAATGTTTATTGCTTCCAAATATATTGGAATCTCCATATCAATGGCTAAATTTATGCTTTGACTGAATATTTGGGCAAGAGAATAAAGCTGTAGTGATCAAAAGTAACTTTTAAACTATAAAGCTGACATGTTGTAGTCCTTAATGTTAATTGGTGTCCCCTGCACTCCAGATACAGCATTCTTCTGATTTGAATATGCCTCCTTACCTAGGAAGCTAGCCTCCTTCACTTCCGAGTTTGGCTTTCCAATTTTCTCAAATTTTTATTATTTTTATATTTTAGTTCTTTCTCATCTGGTGCATCGTCATGTTTATATTATTTAATTTGATTTTATATATGGTTATACTAATTTTTCTTACCTCTTTTAACTTCTTTGCTTAATTAGAGCTGATTAATGTCTGCTAACATTCACAGTTTTCTCTTTGGCACTTTTTCATCATGATACATATGATGATGGGACTGAAATATCCTGATGCTGGACAATTATTGCCAACAGATCAGTCACCAAGTAGTATAAATTTACTCCCTATTCAAATGGGCTTCTTTGCTACCCAGAGCCACAAATATAGTCTTGCCCACTATGCCTGAATACTTTCCTTCAGATCAGTTTCATTGCAACCCACTTAGAAATTGTAATGAGGATGGATTGGTATGAGTTCCTCACCACAGTAACCTCCCATCATCCAGGTCTCTGCTACCCTCCCTCTCCAGGGAAATTATTTCACTTATATATTCACTTATGTATTCATCATTACTTCTAATGGGGACTTCCAATAATAACACTTGAGTTTTCCCACTCTAGAAATGAGCACATGTTCCAAGCTTAGATAGGTGTAGTACTTTCACTCAAGGCCTGTGCTGAAAAAACTGGACCAAGCAAGGTATGAGCATGTGATATATGCCCTGCCAGTCAGTCTTTTTTCTAAATTTTTTTTCACTTTTTCTGAGGCTAGAACTGTCTTCAGCTCTGATAATTAAGCTGACAGAAAATGAGGTTAGTGCTTCTAATGTGCTATCCACTACCATATCATGAAAAATGGTCAGTGGTAGGAGAGTGTGAACACAGAAAGCACCAGAAATGGAATAAAGGAAAGGAAAGCTCTAGTGACACGATGATTCTGCCTCTAGTCATTTCCATTTGTACTTCTGCAATTCTTGGTTTGATCAGTCAATGTATTCCTGAGTGTTTCAGGAGGTTTTAGGTGAGGTTTTGTCATAAGCAAAAGCAGAGCCAACTACTGTAGACGTATTTTCTGTTTCCTTCAACTGATAGACAGGCCAGCTTTCTATTTATGTTTTTCTACCTGGCCCCATACTCAATTCAGTTATAAATATATGAGATTTGTATTAGATGTTATAACCAATTTTTAAACATTATAATCTGAAAAACTTCTGCAACCCTCAAAGAAAGGCAATAACATAGTCTGACATACTATTTATAAATTGAAAACAGTTGACTTATTTGTGGAATTATTATGTTTGAAGGTTGTGGTTATTTTCTTGGTTTGTTGGGTTCCCAGTAGCATTATAATGATGCAAATTAATATGATTTTATTTCCCTACAGGGTGTCATCTATGCTATTCATTCATTCTAAACTGGAAAAAGTCAGAGAAAAAGAAGCATAATTTGTCATTGTGACTTTCTAGAATTTGCTTAGCATCCTAAATTCTCACATTAGCTTTTTCTCTTCAGTTCCATTTATAGTATTCTAAAACTGCTGAGAAATTATCCCCTCAAAGAAAATAAGTTCATATTCTTAATAGCTATGCTCAGATAAGGATACTAATCTATGCCTTACAGAATTATTCTAAAGATAAAATGAGCTGTCTTGTCTCTCCAATTACCATGAAAACTCTTTAAGAAGAAAAATCCTGTCTTCTGCTTTTTCCTTTTCACTGTGCTAGCAGAGTACTGTCTTCTCGTAAAAGACCTGCAAAATTGTTGTCAAGCAATTAAAAGTATAGTATAGGTGTCTTACTTTCTAAGAGTTTCAATTCCAGAGCTTTTAGTAGAAAAAAGCAAGATAGATGTCCACAGTGGGATTGGACAGGGAATGCCTCACTGATCCAGGACAGGGCCTCAGAGCCTACAAATAGTGAAGATCTTGTCACTGCAGAAGACAGAGCATAAGTTGGAGGCTCAGAGTTCAAGAAGTGTGGCAAGAGTTGTCAGTTCCGGTCTAGTCAGGAAGGACCTCATGTAATTGGGAAGGAAATTATCCTGAGAGAGAGAACCAGACTTTGAGTGGGGAGAAGACAGTACCTATGAGGGAAGTAAAAATAAGCAGAGGTGGGAAATTGGATACCTGTAGGGGGTTGCAGTAAATAAAAGAACTAGAATTACTTGGAAGAATGGTTTATCCCAGATTTCAGTCAGGAGAAATACAAGAAAAGACTGGAACATATTTTAGTCTCAGATAAAGGAAGAAATACTCAAAGAACATAGGGATATGTTTTAAAAATCAGGAGAGCACACCATTTGAATGATTATAAACCTACTCAACTCAGAAATAATTAGCATCAAAATAAAGGTGGGGAGCCATGAATTGTAGCCATTGAACAAAAAAGAAACCATGAATGCATGCAATAAGAAAGAAATAAATGAGCAAATTGAAAACTTAAAAAGGAAAAACATTTTTATGCCTTCATAGTAATTCCCCTAGTATTTACTAACTTTGAAAGGAAAATGTAACTTTAAATTTGAGATGACTGACAGACATCTTCTTTAACAAGTGATACAAGTGAACATCATCAACAATGGGCAAATGGAAACCATGTATCTCCTTCAAGGATGTGGGAAAGCCAGTGTTATGTAACTCTTCTGCCATAGATGAGGAGTCTTAATCTAAACACGAGGAAACATCAGAAAACACCAAACCAAAATGTTCCGTAAAATAACTAGCCTATTATCCTCACAAAATGTCAAGGTCATAAAATTAAGGTAAAATTGAGGAGCTGTTGCAGATTGAGGAAGACTAATAAATAAATATAATGAGTTATCCCGAACTGCATGCCTTTGTTATGTGTAAATTACCATATTAAGGGAATAGTCAAAATTGGTATAGATATGTGAATTAAATGGCAGAATACATCCATGTTAACTTTCTGGGGTTTATGGTTCTATTAGAGTGATTTAGAAGAACATCCAAAATAGAAAACACTACTACTAAATACCTCTAAGAACTATTAAATACCATATCCTTTTATGTAGAACTAAAGTACTGGAGTATTATAAGTCATAGGGTTGGTGACTTAACCTCAAAAGGATCACAAAAAAAAAAGCTTCTTATCTTAAATATCCAAAACTTATATAAATTGATAATTATAACAAAACTAACAGGAAGAATACTATTTGCTAACATGTAGAACATTTAGATATCCTGTCATACATACACAAAATGTCTACACATACATGTAACAAAAAGTATAGCACAAATACTATTTATTTTATATGCTTTTATATGCTATGTACTACAGTGTTGATATCATGCTTCTAGATAGAGATCAAATGCCATCTTTAGATAAAAAGCAAATCAACCACTAAAAATAAAAATATAGAAAGAATTTATTTGTAAGAAGCAATTGTTATATTAGTTCTATAAGATGCATAAATTATTTCATTCTTCATTTTATCTCCTTTGCTGTGCACTTGGAGATGAAAGTAGAGCTATTTCAGTTCCACTCACACACTACATTGTAATTATGAGTTTATTTGTCTGTCCACCACATTGTACATACTTCAAGAGCAAGATCCTTGTTTCATTTAGCTTTGCATAGCCAGTGCTTACTTATGTCTTCTTCCAGACAACTCTTTATGAAACTGTTGCTTAGAGAAAAACAAAAAGCTTTCTCATGAATTGTTTAGCTGTCTGAATCATAGGAATTATCATTATCTCTTGAAATGAATAAGCTGTGCTAAGGAAAGGTGTCCTTGGGGCACTTCAGCATACCTCAAGCAGACATGAAGGCCACAGTGGATGAAAAAAAAAAAAAAAAATATATATATATATATATATATATATACACACACATACACACAGTCAAAACAGAAAACATAGTGTACTCAAACCATCAATTTTTAGTATATAGATTATATATATCAGATAGATAGATAGATAGATAGATAGATAGATAGAACTATATTTCACCTTCCTCTTTATCCTCCTCTATGGCAGCTGCCTTTCCCATAGAGGTAGCTCCTGGAGGTTTTTGCACTATATGGTTCTCCATGGCCATAGCTTATTGGACAGAGCACATAACCAAATGAAACTATCAGCAGAAGTTCAGCTGTACCAATTAAATTCTCTGCTAGAAAATTAAGCTAGAACAAGTAAAGTATAGATATCAAACTAGAAAATACAGACATAGTCATGAAGAAAACTGACCTGACAAAAGAGGAAAAAAAGGGGAGAAGTACGGCAGAAAGGCCATTAGTTCTATAAGAGAACTATAAACATGATGCCCACATTTTCCAGGGCTGTTCTTATCCTAACCTCACTTCATGTCCTTGGTTTTTATGTGATATCCTTGTACTTCCAATACAGTTTTTCCTTTTGTATTATAGGTACTTTAAAAGAGTTGTATTCCTCATAGTCAAGAGTATTGCTGTAAGTGTAGTATACACTGGCAACATCTACCTAATGCAGTGTTTGTTTAACCAGAATATTTTGGAATAATAATAATAATAATAATAATAATAAAAACCCAATTCAACTGAATTAAACAAGTGATTAACTCAACTGAGACAAATGCCTTCAATACTAAGCTCAATATGAACAAAGAGGTTGTTATTGGTGTGAGCAACAGGTATTTTAATGGAGTGTAGTTAATATGGTCTAGGGAGTGAATGGGAGGGTTTTAAAAAGTGCAAGTACACAAACTGCATCATTTTCAGGTACAGAAAAAAGATAGCATGGGATAGGTAAATAAAAGATTTTTGATTTTTTGCATTTGGAGACTGATGCACTGTAAACTTTAAGTATATAGGAGGCAAAGGGGATAAGTGATATGCATAATTGATCACAAACAGCCATTGTGTGCCTATTTCTGGGCTGAGTTTTCTTCCAGGAGCAATCCACATTGTTACTAGTCTCATGAAGTTCATGAATGAGTGGGTCCAAGCAGACAAAGAAAGAATGTCAGTTCAGATAAAAGATATACAGAAAAATAAGCATACTGAAGTTAAGCAGAAGTAGAGAGTGCAGGGATGGGGTGCTAGTTTATGGGATTTAAGGATTCTTGAGCCATTTTATTTATTAGGTTTTAAAAACTGATTTGTAGAAACTCCTTAGATATTCTGTATACAAGTCCTTTGCTAAGTATATATTGCCAATATCTTCTTTCAATTTGTGAACTGTTTTTTCACTCTATTATATATTTTAATAGACAAAAATCTTTGCTTATGATTAAGGCAAACTTACCCTCCTATTCTTATGATTATTGATTCTTTTTTTGAAACAGGGTCTCTGTATAGCTTAGCCTAACCTCCAACTATTGGGCCTCCTGAGTCACCTGATGATAGGCATTGGCCAACATGCACTGCTGCTTAGTGCTTTTTACATGCTGTTTAAGATAGTTATGCCTATTCTGGAGCTTCAGTGATACTCTCCTATGGTTTTGTAAAAGAAACTTCATAATTTACTTTACATATTAACATGTGCAGTCCATTTTGATTGAGTTTAGTGCGTGGATTTAACAGCCGTCAAGATGCATTTGTTTTCATATGAATATGAATACCCAATTGATTCAGCATTATGTATTGAAAACACATTCTCTTCCAACTAAACAGCAGTAGCACTTTGTCATATACAAATAAATGTGTGTATGGAATTTCAGGTGCTTTATTATTTGTTCATCCTTGCACCAATATCACAACATGCTAATTTTGTTATTTGTGGTAAGCCTTGAAAATTTGTTCTTATATAAGTTTATAGTGTCTATTAAATGTTCTTTGCATTTCCACATAAATTTTAGAATCTACTTGTAACTGTTTTGCATCTGTCTGTTTGTTTTGTTTCCATGGTGCTGAGGATCCTACTTAGAGCCTGTACATCTAGACAAACACTCTACCACTGAACTATACTCCCTCCCCGACCTGTGCAGTTTTACGCACACAATATACATAGTAACACAAACTAGCTCAAGGAAAATTCAGTCTTGTGACCTATCACAGGAATCTTCAAGACTACTCTAACTCCTGTTTTGTTTCAATCTTTCCATACATATATATTTTCAATTATAAAACTACATACACAGGAACTACTGTTTAGGTCTCTCATTAGAATTGGTAGCTCACATTAAGATGTATCTGTTTTTAAAAGACCATGTTTCTTCCTGTGACTCCCACAATTTTCCTTATCAGTAGAATTGCCACTCATTTTTATCTTTGCTTGAGAGAGTATTTACACATTATCCTCAAATGCTCACATCTACAAAATTTGCAAATGCAAAAGTGAAGGACAGTACAATTCAGTCCAATCTATTCCTTTCTTCTTTAGCTAAGTCTTCCCTTTTTAAACTCACTGCCAAAGACTGACACAGCTTACTTTAATACAAACAATCTAATTCAATCAAAATAACTTAAGGATTAATCAAAGAGGGAGGGAGTTTTAGTGGTACGATAAGGAGCATTAAGAGCAAGCATCTTATGATTAAATTAGCCTGCCTGAAATAATAGAAGAAATGCCATCCCCCATCTCAGAATGGGTTTCCAATTAAGTACAGCCACAGATTTGTTATGCAGTAGACACTGGGTGTTTTTTTTTCACTTGTTTTTTCTGCTATACTACTGCAGTTCCCAGTCAGGTTTTGGAGATGAGATATTTGGAAACTACTACAAGAAAACTTAATTTTTCTACATGTTTTGCAAAGGCCCAATAGTTTATTTACTAATTAGCATTCTTGTGTATTTATGTTTACTTTCAGGAATTATTAAAATTCATTAAGAAATCAGGTAGAACACACCACAGCTCAGCTAGACCTGACTGGCATAAAACACTTTTGAAGTTATATCATTAAGTACTTCCAAATCTTCATTCATATTCCTCTCTGAGTGTATTTCCATTAACCAAAACTAAGGTTACATGCTGAGGAAAGCTGATTTTAAATGCGGATGTGTCTTGCTTTATTACAAGTATAGAAGGAGATTTTGAATCTCTTTTTCCTAAGAAAATGATATGGAGCAAATAAAAAAGTTCTACCAAAGGCAGAAAAGGTATTCAACTTATTCATCATCTAAAATAAGATTTTTTTTAAGTTATCAGATTCAGCAATTAGTCTCCTAGAATCCTATTTAAAAGTCTATTATAAAGACAGTTGCAAATATGCTCCAAATAATTGTTCAGAGCCTAAATCATTTTCACAGTATCTTAACTGACCTTCTACAGAAAGAAAATAAGTAATCCTTAGTAGTAAAGCCACTTTTAACCTAATTTCTCCAACTTCCTTTGGAGTAGCAGCTTCTAAGAAATTGATCTTATAGGCCAAACTCAGAAGTTTTCTTCCCAATATTGTAATCAGAGATTTTATCATTTAGGAAAAAATAGAGGGATAGAGCTATTAATTGAAAATAATTTAACAATTATATTGAAAATAGCAACCAGATCAAAATATTTTGTGAATTTATTGTCATTCGTATTAATTAATTCAACTTTTTTTTTTTAGTGAGACTAGGGTTTGAACACAGAGCTTCACACTTGCAAAGCAGGCACTCTACTACTTTAGCCAACCCTTCAGTACATCTTGATCTGGTTGTTTTGGAGATGCTGTCATGTGAACTATTTGTCCAGGCTGGCTTCAAATGGAGATCCTCCTAATCTCAGACTCTGGAGTAGCTAGGATTATGGGCATGAGCCACCAGTGCCCAGCTAACTAAACCAATTATTTAAGGAATTATAATTGGTTACCTAACTGGAAGGGATAAGACTAGAGCTCAATTATTACTCCTGGCAATGTGATGTGGAAAAGATTAGGACCTGTACAAGAGAAAGGAAAGGTTTCATGCAAGAATCTTCAATCTTGCATTGGAAAAAGAAAAAAACAAAAACAAAGAGCTCGCTGTGGTATGAGATGCTGCACACTCTTACCTATTTTTGTCTTAGCTGTAGACAGAAAGGAATAAGAAATGTCTCTTCCCTCCCCAGAACCCTACTTAGCCCTTATTTAGCTTTCAGCTTTCATTCCTACTGCCCAAGTAGTTCATAAAACATCAACACATTTAATTTGGAGGAGTTTTCTATTTGCAGTAATATGCATCATATAGTTAGAAGTAAAATCAGAATCTTTTGGAAGAATCACACTTTTAAACAGGTCTCAGAAAGCCCACAATGTAATGTCCCAAAACCCATGAGCTCACAATCACAAAAGACACAAGGAAATGAGCATTAGGGATAAAAACCTGCCAAAATAGCTAAATCAGATGTGCAAAAACAGACATAAAATTTTCAGGAACCTTAATTATCAGTTATATAAGGATAATAGTGATATATTTAAACACAGAAAAATGATTTTAAATATATGACATGGACAAAAGATTGTGTTAAGAGTCTCCTTTTGTTGTCTAAGCTGATCTCACACTTCTACCACTTCCCAGCAGCAGTACTTGTCCTGGATAGCTCACTGATAAAAGAACAGGAGTCAGCAGATTGGAACCAACATACCTTGAACCAAACTAGTCAAAAACAGATTTTATCACAGCAGACCCTCCAGAATCCATAAGAATATATTATTGTTTTCTAACCATTAAGTTGTTAATGGCTTTTTATATGTTATTGAGGCAAAAGCTAATCAATATAGACATTACCTAGAAATGGTTTGCTTCTATAACAAAAACCTACAATATATGGCAATGGATTTGAAACTCAGTAGCAATCCAAAAGATCATTATAGAAGGCATAGAAAGCTATGCACCTGCACTGAGACTGATAGATATCAGAAAAGGAATGTTTTAGCAATTGTATTTTGGGAAGAAGAATTCTGTTATGGTGAGAATCTGGAAAAAGTGATTGTGTTATATAGTAGAAAAACATTTGATAAGTATATGTGAGATTATGTGAAAGGTGGAATATGTATATAATAAACATATATTTGGGGATTAGAACCTATGAAAAACTTGTTTTAGTTAGCTCTTCTTTTTTCTTCTTTAACTTTTTATCAGCTACAGTTGAAAAGAAATTATAGGAATAAGTAGTAAGGAAACAAAGCCAGTTTGTAAACAGAGTGTAGTAAAGTCAATTAACTTCACAGTTGAAAGATAAGAGTGAGGCTCTTTACAAATGTGTAAGCCTGTCATAATTCTTAGCTTGGTGGAGTGGCTTAAAACTTTATGAATTCCCCATCTTTCAATTTTGTATTTAGTGGACTGGTTTAGTTTGCCATTAGCAATGGGAGTGTTATAGAACAATCTGAGGCAGAAAAATGTTACTTAGATTAATATATATAAATGTACACATACAATATGTACCTAACACATGATTTTAACTGTTACACATCCCCCACTTTTCTTTTTTTGCTTCATCTGTATATAAAATAATAATGCTCTTCAGAGTTTCACAGCCTAAACCATACTCTCATTTTCCTTAGTAAGTGTATCAAATGGGACACTTTACAGTTCTGCCCAAGAGGTACAGTATGTTATTTCTATCCTATATAACCAGAAAAAATATGTATGAAAATTAAATTGTATAATTTGTACATAAAATATTCTCTAGAGTCAAAATCATGTTCCATATTCCATCAATTCCCTATTTCATGTAGGTGTATGTGCATGCATTCTTTCATGCCTGTTGTTTTATTCGTTTTCCTTGTATTCAAGGTTAAACTTGCCCATCATCAACCTAGAGAAAAGTTTTTTGATTAAGCCTTTTTAAATTCAAAGAATAAATTCATTGAGTTGCTAAAAAGTCAAATCACTGTGTATTTTGCAACAAAATTTACATTACAAATACAAGTAAAATAACCACAAATGTATTGCTACATGTTGCAATGTGACAATGTCACTTTTTGCCTTCTGTGAAATAGGATGAGTCACACACCAAAATAGAATTGTTAAAATATTCCTCCATCAATCTCAATGCAGGTGCAGTTGGTCTCTTGTGTTCTCAGAATAGAAGAAGCAAGTGGCCAATTAAACTGGGAATGAGCCCACTGAATGGTCAATACTTGGCAGGCCTTAGATTGCAGATGTAAAAAATTGGCTCTCACTTAGTCAGGCACCATCACACGCACAAAGAAATAAACAGGAGAGGACACCTTGATACTGGTTCGGTCTCTGGTAACTACCAAGAGAGGAAATAAAACAAACAGAATGCTTACTCAGAGGTCTTTGGCTATTACCACGGTTTTCAGAACAGTTTTACTTCTTTAATGCTAATAAATATGACCATCTTTTATAGCTATGGGTATATATGGCAAAAAAAATCAAAAATAGTGAAAAGAAACAGAAATATGACATAATATTTGGTCTCCTCAACAGCGAAAGACACATTTTGATGCAGTAGTTTAAATTTTGGTGTTTTTGAGTCATAACTCAATATGACTTTTGACAGATACAGCTTTTCTTTTTTGCTCATTTGTTTTAGCAGTGTGAAATATCAAACCCAAGAACTTGTGTATACTAGACAAGCACACTATCTCTAAACTGCATACCCAACCCTGATAGAACACAACTTTAATCCTTCCTTCCTTAGAAATAATAATACTCAAACATCTTTGTTTGCTCTCAAACAATAGTTGAATATTTATCCTGATAAAAGGGTGTGTGTGTTTGGGAATTTTGATAAGGCATACACATGGAGAGTAATGTCATTTTGACATTTTTAATATGACTAAACAAATAAAATCCTACATCCTGTCTTATTTGAAATATTCTCTACATTTTTAACAGTACCTGAAGCCAGGAAAGCCATAAAAAGCTTATATTCAATGCTATAGTTTGAACCTATAAAACCATACTTGGAAACTCCAAGAATTAAAGACTAACCAAACATGAAGAGGCAAAAATTTGAGCTCTCAGCACAGAAATAAGAAAAAAAACCAAACAAACCTGGAGTCAAGGTAGCTGAAACTTACAGGTAAGCAACCTTACACACCCATCCACAATGAGTCAAGACAACTTTCTTTTAGTGTAACTTCATACTTGCAATTGCTGGTGGCATTCCAGAGGACAACACATATCCTTTGCATTAAAGAGATCTATCTATAATCAGAAATCCTGCCTTGCAACCCCAGCTTTGACTCTAATTCTTTGAATGTGTATTGGTCACAAAACCTCTTAAACTCTTAATTTCCTAATTTGTGAAATTAAAGGGTTAAATTCAGTGATTTTAAATGTTTCATTCACCTGTTGAACTCAATGATTCTATACTTAGCAAAAAAAAAAAAGGAGATGTGTCTGCTTTATTACTATACTATGCAAGTTCTTTTCCAGTAAATACAGCATCCAAGAAACACATGGGATAGTTTTCATTTTTAAAAAAACCCTACCTTAAATTTCTATCAAGTTCACTATGCAAATACGTGCTAAGCAAATATTTTTTTGAATGCAAACACTACATTCATCTCAACAACTTATTCATTTCATTGTTTGATGCCATGGTAGAACCCTCTTGCAAATAAATTCAGAGTATTTATATACTTCCATTAATCTAGAGTGTGTTCTGTCTAGAGGTAGTCTGTTCCATAATCAGGTCATTTGGATTCAACATTTTTCTTACATTGAGGTTAAGTTTAGTTCCCTATGACTTCACTCATTTATCCTGGCTCTAACATTTTAGAGGGCTGTAAAGAGAGTTTAATCCCTCTTTTTTCATGACCACCCTCAAAATATTTGGAGACAGCAATTATACCTTCTCTAATCTCTTCAGTTCTCTTCACAACTCCTAAGGGGGGAATTATATATCCCTTATCATTATCCTTTGTATATGTTTATATTTCATGTAACATGCAGATCGAAGAACAAAAAATAGTGAGTTTGATAAAAACCAAGATAAACAGTTCTTTCTGTCCTTATTTTGAACAATATTTTTAGAAAAAGATTAATAATAATCACATCACAATGTTTATGTATATCAAATTTTTAACAAACTAAACGAAAATCTTCCTAAGTGTATTCTGTTAAGCCAAATTTCTTCCTTCGTGTCTTTATACAATTGGTTAAAAACGGAAGAGAAGAGATGCACAAACTGGAAGTAAAGAGGTTTCAACAAGGGAAATCCATTTGTTCTCTGAATCTGCTATCTGGTAGTATTTAAAAACAAAGAAGTTTAAAAATGAAAAATTGATTTCATTGTGGCTGTGTGCTATTCTTTTGGGGCTTTTGTTCTCCCCCTCCCCTTTTTTAATTGTAAATTTAAGAATTATTCACTGTACATTTTCAACAGATACAGCTCTCTCTTTCAACTCTGTACAAATGTATTATAAAAGAATAGCCAAGTAGAAACAAATGTCCAGCTTTAGAGAGGTGTCACACAGGCCTGACGCCTCAATGGTAGATAATGGCACATTACACAATGACACGTACAAAAGGTTTTGACGCTTCAGTCACTGTGAACAAAACGCAATGCATTGTCTCTTTGAAATGCATAAAAACATGACAGTGTTAGTAGTTAATGAAACATGAATACCTCTTCCAGGGTGAAAATACACTCAGAAAGCTGCAGTGTTTATTATGAAACCTTTGACGATACAATTCTAGGGCTTTTGATGTGGCACAATAGTTACATGTCCATGACATGGAAGAAAGGATGCTTTATTCTGTGAATGATTCGTCACAAAATAAAAGGTAGTATACAAATAACACTAACCAAGTGGTATTCATCAGATATTCCCGTAAGGTCATGAATTTAAATAAATCATTGAGGTTTTAAAATCTGTTTCTTTAAGCATCTTAAATACTATTTATACATTTAAGAAAGGCAAGTCTAATTTTTTAAAGTTAAATGAGAAGTATTTAGTATTTAACATATTTGATAATCACAGGAAGAATCAAAAATGAATTTATATAACTTGCAATGTCAGTGTTATGACAGCAAGAAAAGAAGGCCAGTTACCTTTTCTAACATGGCTATTCACTGCTTTGTTTAAGTTACACAAGTCATCTTAACTACAGCCATGGTCCTTGGCACTCCAGTGCCTCAATTAGAAAAAAACCCATACTAAATTCCATTCACTGACAAGTTTTCTTTCAAGGAGACAGACATCTTACCCTGCTCTTCAGAGATTGTGAAAATCTCCTGAAGGAATTGTCTTTCCCTCCCCTCTGCATCAGAACAAGTGGGAATGCATAACATATTGGTAAACTTCTTAAACCTCTTGAGGAACTTCTGACTATTTCTCAACCCTTAAGAGCCTCTATTGTCACTACCTTAGAGCGAATATTCTTAGCTTAGAAAACTAAGGTCAGCATTTGGTGACAGCATCTGCTTTTCTCACTTTAATTCTTTTCTTTCTCCAGGAGTGTGATAGAGACAGCAGTGTCTGGGACAATTCTCCCCTGCTTCAGGGAGTACTTAATCACATAGCTGCAGAGATCTCAACCTCTGAGATTCTCAAACTCTCATGGGTACTCATCACCCTAGGATTATCAGCAAACAACCCTTCGACATTTCATTTAGCCACCAATGT
The DNA here is from genome assembly GCF_047511655.1 of Castor canadensis. Classification (NCBI taxonomy): domain Eukaryota; kingdom Metazoa; phylum Chordata; class Mammalia; order Rodentia; family Castoridae; genus Castor; species Castor canadensis. Next base: position 92,885,447 of record NC_133390.1, on the reverse strand, counting down.
CAGGATAGCCAATAATTAATCAGTTGTATAGTGTTCTGATCATCTCTGAGTTACCAAATCAAAACTCAAGTCATACTCCCATGCAAACTACTAGTGCCTATCAGGACTACCAGTCTTATTTTGTGATTGTCGTTTCAAATGAGATTATAGCTGGAGATAATTTCTCAAGAGTTCAAAAGTATATATTTTACAACTAGTTCATTTGCATTATGCAGAAACTTGATCTCAAGCACTGTGAGAGATCTTTTGTGTTGATTAAAAAGATGATCATCCTCCTGACGTAGTGCCTATACATATACAGAAGCACCCGAGGACCAGTATTCACCACAGCACAGGCCAATATATTTAAGTAGGCTGACTCTATGAAGCTGGGGAGGCAAGATGCTATAAGCTAAGTATTTGCACACAGAGAACTGAATCAATGCCTTGCATACTGCATGGTGAAACTAGGAATTTGCTTCTTCATTCCAAGGAGATAATTAATATCTTAGTAAATGAGAAAGTCCAAATTGCTTATGTAGTTAAGAAAGCAAACAGCAAAGCCAAATAAGAATCCTTTTTTTTTGTTGTCTGTCTTTTTTTTTTTTTTTTTTTTGGTACATTGTGGCATTTACAAAAATTCTTACAATATAGCAAATATATCATACTTGAATTCACCCACTCATCTTCTCTATCAGTCTCCTTTATCCCCCCTTCATTCCTGGAATAATTTCAACAAGTATCATTTTTCCATTTACATATATGTGCATTCAGTCTTTGACCTATATTCAGTCTCCCACACCCTTTCCCCACCTCCTGTCCCTTCCCTGGTACCACCTCCCCCCATGCAGGACCTGTTCTGCCCTCCTCCTTTTTGTTTGTTTAAGATAGCTACACAGGGAGTTGGTTCTTTTTTCTACCTTAGTCCCCTTCTTGTGGTTTCAATAGATTTTAAAATTACAAGAATCTTAATCTGAGCTGTACCCCCTACTTGCTGTGTCACTGTGGACAAATTATTTAAGCTTGCTATACCACAACATAATCATCTTTAAAATGGACATAGCATAGTTTTAAGTGTTACACCTGCAGAGAGACAGTTTTCAAACAAACAGATGAGTTGGTTCTCGTCAAACCATTACGTGGATGGGTGTGAGTGCTGTAGATCAGGGTAAATACTTGCCTAACATGTGTGAGGCCCTAGATTCAATCCCCAGCATGACATAAAAGAAAAACATGTGCTATCCTATACATTTATGAAGAAAGCAGCAGAAAGGTGAAAGAGGTCGAAAGGCAAATTGAAGTATACTGCCAAATGTATGTAACATTTTCTAAGATGTTTCAACGCAATATAAAAACATATCACCATTAGACTTAATATTATCTCCAGGCAATCAAATTATATGGACTTATTAATTCCTTTAACCTCAAAGGACAATAAAAATTTATCAATTTTTGATCAACCAAACTGTTACATCCTCAGTGTACATCAGATGAGCTTATTGGAATATTATCTAACATGAAATTTTAAAAATCAAGCAAGTCATATTACCTTATCCCCAATTTTTAGAAGAAGAACATTATAGTGCCTTTGCCATGAGTTATACACAACTTCATATTTTAAAACACTTAGAAAGTACCAGGCACCACCTTAAATAAAATACCCAGGGCTTTGGCAGTAGTAAAAGGATTTAGCATATGGCATCTACAGTACTCTAAAAGGTTTACATCATTTGCCTGTAGTAAATTTTTTGGCAGTACTGAGACTTGAACTCAAGGCCTGTGCTTGCTAGGCAGGCACTCTACCACTTAAGCCATAGCTCCAGCTCCCATGTAATTGTTTAAAAAAGATTTCACGAAGATGGTTTGGTTGTATACCTCACTTCATAAGAAGATATTTAATTCAGGGATAACATCCTTTATGTTATGGAAATTTTTTATACAGCAGTTTAGGAGTATTCTTACACTTAACTTCTCATATAAAACATTGTGCATACATACAATTTAATTCCTAAAATAATACTGAAGCAGGATTTCCACACTTTTGTAGAGTTCTAACCTTTCTTTATGGAGTTTACCATAAGAAAACTGTCAAGCAGCAAACCAATTTGAATGCTTTAATATGACAAACACTTTTATTTAGGTCTATATATAATGATTGCCCAAAGTGTTAATGACATTACAATTTTATATCCAAAAATATCCAAGAACTACTGCATGTTAATATTTTAAATTTTTTCTAAACTTAAAAATATAAGCATTTGCAAAGTCATACTATATTCATAATCCATTAAGGTAACATATTTTATTAGAGAGACTTTTATTGTTACCGTTTCAAAATCCTTATTACCTCAAACAATCTTGAAGATGGTATTTGTTTAATATTGGAAAAGGATTATGCCACAACCACTTAATCAAAGTCTTGTTTAGTGTCAGTATCTATTCAATTTTGCATGTCCCCAGCTTGATGGAAACTAAGTACCTCACAGCACTCCATAAATATTTATATTGTAATCCATTATTGATATCCTACAAACATTTTACTATAGCTTGCTAATGGCTGCAACATTACAGTTCTAGGTGGAGCTGAAACCACTATTTTATTTTCATTTCCATGACATGTTTTGCACACAATAAAAAACAAAAATGTCAGTGATATCATTTAATTATGGAATCACTTCCAACATGAAGCAAAACCAAAGGATCTACATCGAGGCCTGAAAAATGAATAAAAATAATGATTGCAAGAATGTTCTAATATAGCAATTCAATTTCCCTATTATGTTTAAACCTGTCACACTTATAATGTCACCTCTTATACTCAGGTAAGTTCATTTGAATCTTACATTACCAATAAGTTCTCACTTTATGCCTGAAGGAAATGAGAAGTTCAAAGGGTTAAATGACTTGCGCAGAGTCACAAGTCTGCTAGCAGGATTCAAAATCAGACCTTTTGCCTCGGGTGCCCATAGCATTGATGACTTAGCCTCTTGCCACAAGCACGTCCTTTCCACTGACATCTCTTGCCTTCCACATATGCTAAAACACCTCACCTACACTGCACGTACAAATACATCCAGTCTACCATTAGAAATAAAGCTATCCTAATATGGATCTAGTATTTGTGTTTTTTGCAGTCATTACTGCATCTGCCTTTGGTTTTAGGCTGTGAATTCACTGAGCCAGAGCTAATAGTATTGAAAAGCAGAATAAGTAGTTTTAAGTATTAAGACAGCAACAACTGATGGATGAAGATAGGGTCAAGTCAGGAAGCAGCATGCTATGGGAGTGAAAGCAACATCAGAGCCAGGCATGCAGGTGTTTCATCCTAAACCTATCACCTACTAGTTGTAGCATTGGCAGTAAATGAGACTTTCTAAGCACAGTTTAAGTAAGATAATGTAATAACAGTGTTTAGTAACAGGCAAGCCAATAGGCTCAAATTTTTAAACCCTATAAAAAAGTGGATCAAGGAACCCATATTCTTTTTTGAGGGGTACTGGATGTGAAATCTGACAAGAGTTTTAGCAACAAATGCAACAAAATCATCAGCCAGGCTTTTCAAAAAGCTTCTACAATCTCATCATATTAATTTATTTCAACAGAATTCACCCCGGAATTTTGTAAAGGGCAAAAAAATTAGATAAAAGGGAAATTACCAGTACATGTCGTGACAGCCTGTGCCAAAGCAGGTTAATGTAATAACTAAATGAATTAATATGTTCCACTGTCAATCTCAGAACCACACTTGCAGTTGATTTTGTTAAAGATAACTCCAAAATGGAGTTGTAGACATCTGTTTGAAGAATAGGGTTTTCTATTCACCGTAGCATAATTAAAGGAGAACAGTATTGAAAACAATCAGGACTATTACCTTTAGCCAGTCGTCAAGATGCAATGCAGAAATACGGTTGTGCAGAACCATAAGCATGTGCTACTCCATTCATCCTCCCATGGTTGATATGTATTCAGTCAGACATCTTTGCACCATTTAAGGTTTTAATGGAGTGTACTGTTATATGCAACTTCTTTACAGATTCTTGATATGCAGCAATCATTCGCTAACAACTTAAATCCTCCAAGCCTTGTTTTCTGTTCCCTTAGTATACAACCAGTATCACATATTTTAAAAGGCCATAAACCAACCACATTCATTGTTTCTTTTTGAGAACCGCGACATTTGTGATTCTGCCTTCTCTCCTTTGTCTTTATCTTACATTCATGACATTTTAGAAATATAATCCCTGAACTGGGGAAATTGAGGCCCAGAAAGACGATGTAACTACAAACCGAACACACTGGTCCAAGGCAGAGTTAGCATATTACCAGGTCTGCTGATTTAAAGAGCAATATGCCTTCCACAACTGTGTTTTTTTTTTAATTAAATGAAGATTTACTTCACAAGTAGTGTTTTGTGTGTGTGTGTGTGTGTGTGTGTGTGTGTGTGTGTGCAGTTTGAACTCAGCACTTGCTAGGCAGTGGTTTACCACTCGAGCCACACCTCCAGACCTTTTGCTTTAGCTATTTTTCAGATAAAATCATATGCTTTTTTTCTCCAGGCTGGCCTGAACCATGGTTCTCCTATCTACACTTTCTACTTAGCTGGGATTGCAGACATGAACCACCACATCCAGCTTGTTTGATGACATGGGGTCTTGCCAACTTTTTTTCCCCTTAAAACATGATCCCACAAGTCCCCTCTTCCCAAGTAGCAAGTAGCCAGGATTACAGAGGTACACCTGTAATCCTGTGTGTGGCCTGAAAGTGGTGCTATTGAATGCTGTATTAGTACTTGAAAAATTTTGGTCTTGGGCATAATGGAGGTATCTTGCTTCATTACTTTCTTTTGATAAGCTCTGTCTTTTGTTTATCATATCTAAGTCAACCAAAAATGAAGAAAGACCAAAAGAGAGGTTACAATCAAAGAAGAAAGAAAAATTGGAATAAAAGAAAACATATGCATGTTTTTTATCTTGTCTAAAACCTGATAAAGGTTTTAACAGAGAAAAACAAAGCAATAAAGTAGAAATTATAAAGAAAGTGTAGTTATCTTTTAGAAAACACTGTTTTTGATAATATGGAAATAGTCAAAAGTGGTAATCAGAACAGCCTGGCCATGAGTGTAGGGAAAGGTGTTAGTGTGAATAAGTAGGCAGAAAGGTATACTGATAGATAAATAAATAGATAGTTGGCCAGATTTGGAATGTAATGGAATAGGCCAAAATAAAATGAGGGGAATGTTACTTTAGGTGAATTTACTCAATTTTTAGAATAGTGCACATTATTACTATAACTTATGCTATATAAAATTAAATACAACCTCAGAAAAATATTTTAAAACTTTTTGGGATGAGAAGGAAGAGCTTATATGTGAAGATTTATTTGTAGTTCAGTTAACTATGAATAAATAACATTATTTTATCTGTGCTTATATTTATCAAAAGCTTGAAAAAGAGTTAATACAAAGAAATAAATCTAAATTGTCAAAGCATAATTCATAACAAAATAGGCTTAGCTATGTAATTTTCAAAAAAATGTATATTATTTTTCAGCAAATAAGAAACATCATTTGTTGATTATTGGTGGGTCATGAACAAAAGATGCTCACATTTTGACTGCAGAATTTAATCACTAAAAGGAAAACAATGCAATATAATATACAGAAATTTCCAGTGCTGACAAATGCCCACCATTCGAAACTTTGAGTGCTTCCACTGGGACGATATAGAAAATAATTTAGTACATTTACATAGCAGGTAATGAAAAACAGAGGTTAAAATTATTTTGAATTTTTGGTACATGCTTTAAAACCACCTCTACATAATTACAAAAGAAAAACTGTCCTGAAAAAGAAAAAAAACTTGGCTCTTGACCTCTGAGAAATGTCTAACTCTAGAAACAATGACTTACTGGAAGCTCCCTGCAGAAAGTAAGGAAGATTATCAAAGATAGAAAAAGCACTAGTCACTTCTTTTCCTATAACAGTCTCCACTCATTTCTAGCTATCTAATATTACCCTTCCTCAAGACCCAACACCCTCCTCTCTGTCTCTCTCTCTCTCTCTCTCTCTCTCTCTCCATTCCCTCTCTCTCTCATACACACACACACACACACACACACACACACACACACACACACACACACACAGCACTTACACATATATGCCTCCCACTGAGCTTTTGCTGTCTCTTGTTTTTAGGTATATTGGACATTTCCTTGCACTGACAACAGGTCTGACCTGTAACAAACTAAAACTTTATTTTAGGTCTGGGCTCTCTCTTATGGTTGGACAATATTTTCCACCTTGTTTTATTTCTCCAGTTCCTCATACAAAGTAAGTGCTTAGTCCACAGAAGAAGAAAATAAAGATAGTAGAATCTTGGAATTTAATCTGAAATCTGAATTTTGAAACTTAAAAGAGGCATTTTAAAGTCTTTGGATCTCAAATCAGAGATTTAATACAGGTTTAGCTAGTCACTCTAGACTATGGTGTTGGAAACATAAATTGGGTAATATCCATGAATTTATTCTTAAACTATAAAAATTATCTTACATTAGAAGCAGATTCTTAATGATGTAGGAAAAAGAACTGAAGCTATAGAGACAAAGAAAGATGCATTGCAGTTCTGTCTTCTGCCAACTCTAGCTGGGTTCTCTTACAACCCTGCCATCATCCATAAAATTGTTTAATTACACACATCTAGCAAGATACTATGAAGGTAATTACTTCACAAAGTCTGGAAAACCATTAATAAATGGTAAGTTTATCATTGACATTCAAATATATGGATTGATAATAATGATAATTATTATTATTATAGATGTAGATATTTCAAAATGAGATATGATTCAGAAAACTGCTAATATAATCCAAACAGCACTTGAAGTTTGCTGATAATGAGTCCTTATGCCATATTTGTTGTCTTTGATACTGAAATATAAGCATACATACAATTAATTCAATTCAATGCACAGAAATTGACCAACAATTTCATAACATAATCAACTGCTTTTTTGGTTACTTTTGAGTTACTTAAATGTCACGAAACATTCTATACTTTAGAAATGCCAGTAAATAAAGATAAGGGTAGTATTTCAAAAAAATAGGAAAAATACCTGTAGAATTTTATAAAATACTGAATTCTACTTTGCATATCAGATACATTGCATCAATTCTTCCTCTATGATCAGTAGAGGTGAAAAGAACTCAGAAAGTTCTTGCCATTTCTAAGTCTAATAATAATTGTCTAGGCCATCTTTAAAGGTTTAATTATTCTAAATTTGATAGTGGAGCAAGACCATTATTTTACAGTAATAAGGTGTATAACATTATTTTGTTATTACATTATCATGTAATAAGGTGTATAACATTATTTTTGACATTTTAGAGGTTAAATAGGAGTTGCACTAGAATTAAGAAGTTAAAACTTCTACCTCATTGTCACTATTAGTACTATTATTATTTTTATTGCTATCAACTTTATTATACAATATGTGTGAATATGAGCTCCTTTCAAATAACTAGCAATCAATCTATTTGCCACTTTACTGACTCACTTATCATTACCTTACTACCTGCTTCCCCATCTCCAACTGAGCGTTTGGAACCCAAAGCAATTGATTATGAGAATTCTAAAAACATTTATCCACACTGTTTAATCTCAAATGAAGGGAGGTGTATCACCTATTTTATCTAAAATAATTATGGCACTCTCTGGAATGTTGATCTGTGTGTATCATTCTTGAGTTCTTAAGAAAAGATATGTGTCAAATATGTAAGTTGAGAAATTCATGGTGTGATGGAAATAACTGGAAACTTTAAATTAACTCTGAAACCTTGATGGGGGTTAAAAGATTGGTGTGTGATTTGGGCCCATTAAAAAATATTCTACCCAAGTGTACACGTACAACATGAAATACATGGGACACTCAGCATACTCTGTACAATCTTTACTGAAGCAAAATTTTGACTAACTCCAGAGAAAAAGCAAATTTTTGCTTATATTGGTCAAATGATAGCTTGTATTTTGAATTTTATAGCATAAAATTCAGCAGAGTATTTGAAATGCTGCTCAATAATCTAAAATTATATAGCTATTATAAGGGTTTTATTAATTTTAAAGCACTGGAATTCAAATTGTTTTCCTCTTTCTTCCTGAATGGTCCTGTGTACAAAGCCAATATAATTTGTTCATACTGATATAGCCTTAAATCCTTCAAAATATATACATTATCCCCTTGAGAAATTGATTACCTAAGTGTTTTATATAGTTGAAGCTTCATTTACTCATTGTCAATGCATACAGTACTATTCTGGTGAATATTTGCAATTTCAATAATTTTCTTTCTTCAACTTAACATGGAATCTATTAAAGCTGTTGCAAAGAGATATGCTATTTCTGTATAAAGACAGAAGTGATATCCAGCAACTCACTCATTCACATTGTCACCATGAAAAAATTGTGTAGTATAAAATTTGCCACCCACCTGCCTCAAAAGAACATTTTAAAGTATAGCTAATAAACGATTATAAAAAGCTTTTAACATAATGGGCTACACATAGTCACAATGAAATGAATCTAAGAATACTGGAATTCCTTGAAATTGAAATGATATTATACATATAACCCATCGTGCACAACCTCTAAACATATCTACTTAATAAAGATACTTAAAAAGTCACTTATTCAAGATGTAATGAAGTCAATATATTTATCACTTTTCCACTGTGATATTACCAATAAATGAAACTTTACAAGAATTCAGTGCATTAATCTCAAAGACAGAGAGAAGGAAAAGAGAAGAAAACCACTGCTTTTACCATAATGTATAATATTCCCCAGCTCTGTGTTCTCATGAGGATGGTTATTCTGACTAATGAATCTTAATGGATGATACATCTCCTATCCTTTCAAAAACCAATTGGCAGAGGCAGTTGCTTATCTCCATGTATTAGATAAGGATAGGAATGCTTGGACCTTCACATTTCATTTTGTCTCTGAACCTGGCAACTTTAGCACTTTCACAAATTCCTACATTTTATTTCTGCTAAATTTCACTACTGCAAGTCAGACACCTTGCTTTAATTAGTGCTAGAAATTTTTAAGAAATGTCTACATTTTGGCTATAGAATGCATGGTAGAAAGAACACCACAAGAAAAGTTTCTGAGTCATGTCTTGTCCTTACAGTTTATCTTCAATTATCTTTGAAATTCTGTCCTCCCCACACCTGACATTGTTCTCAAACTCCTTACCTTGAATTATTATTATATAATCTCTGACCTGAATTATTGCAAAAGTTACCTACAAAGCTAAAATTTCTTTGTCTGTTATCATCAGGTTTAGAACAAAGCCATGGACATGGCAGAGTCTCAAAACATATTTATAAAACATAGAAGATGGAATGGAAGAAAGGAGAGAAGGAAGGAAAAAGTCTACTTAAGGCATTTTTATTCTAAGTCTACTCACCTACCAGCCTTCTGTTCTAGTTCAACTTACCCTCTTTGGACCAATGCATCTGTCTACAAATCATAACCTTATGTTGTTTAGTCATTCTTATAGATCCACTCATCATTGTAAATTAAAATAATGACACACTGACCTGCGAGTTCAGATTATATAATTAAAATCCATTTATCATTTTATTATAAGGTCTAGATTGATTCCAAGTCATTTCAATCCCTTCCTTCATCACCAGACCAGAGATACCTCATCTTTTAGGGTATGTTCTTCCTGGTTTTAGTTTTCTTACTCTAACACTAATCCAACCCAAAAGAAATAAAATCAGCTAGAGTATCACATGCAAAGATTTTATGTTCATTATTCACTTTGGGTTAATCTGATAAATAATCTTCATTTCCATTCCAGAGAACTGTGTTAAGCAGGCTAGCACAGTAAAAACATGTATGCTTTAGAATCAGAAAACCATATTTGATCTAATCATAGTAGTTCAGTGATCTTGGAAAAGATTCTACAATCCTTCAAGTGTCATTCTCATTAGAATACACCATCTACTTCATGGGAGTATTATGATGATTGCATAAGATTGCTTTTATCTGCTTAACTAATGTTAAATATCTCTGAAAAACATAAGTAGAACTCAAAAAATAAGGTGGTAAAATTATGTCATTTATGAAGCCTTGCTTTAGTTCATTCCCTATGTTCATTCTTCAGGTTCTAATGTAAAAAACATTCTTAACAAAGCAGACAAGTTGTATATATACTAACCTCAGTCACTGATCCTCTATTTTCACCAGAACTTTGTCATTCTAAGGAAGGTGACCCAACCATTTCTGCATACTTGTCAGTACCATCGAGGACAAGTTCTCCCACCCTCTTTTTCTGGACAACAGGGGTGTTATCAGTTAGCAACAAAAGAACATCTTCCTAAGCATTGTGGATTCTGGGGAAACTTCTTTGTTATTCTTTTGTATCATGTTCATTTTATATCCAGATTCAGAAATAGATTGACCTCCTAAGCTTCAGGGTTTCTTTTAGGAAGAAGGATTAAGGCTGTTAAAAAACAAATCTTATGTTGACTCTGCCAGCACCAGTACAGAGATTGCAGCAGCCAAAGGAAAAATCTGTCCAAATTTATGGGTTTTGGTTAATTTTCTGCGAATGGCTTTGTAGTATATGCATCCCTGGAGCCTTTCCCAGGACATTTTTCTTTTACCTTGTGTTTGTATATTTTAAGCAAATGAAACAACAAATAGACTGGAGTAAGTGGCTTTAAAAAAAGAAAAAGCAAAAAAAAAATAGCTATGATAAATCTTTCATGGGGAAAAAGATAGGAAGCAAAAAGCTTCAATTTGCTACAAGTGGCATCTTTCAAACTCAGTGAGTCAGAGAGTCTCAATTCTTCAGCAGCTCAAGGGACTTTAGCCAATAAATTTAAGACTGCAGAGTCCGGGCTTCAGCTCAGTATGTAAATGAAGTTAAGCAAGCTGACTTCCCAACCCTAGGGCAGATGTATTAGAGGAGAAATGACAAAATGTGTAAGGAGTCTTTTACACACTAAGATTTTTTTTCCTGTTTTTGTTTCTTTCTTATTTAACTTAAGGGTAAATATCTAGAGAATCTTAACTTTAGATGTATACCAAAATGAAGCCTTAAAAGAAGTGTAAGTATTTATATATAAAAACGTTTGTTAGGCCATGAGTTAAACATTTCACATTGCATGTAGATATTTCTGAAAAAAGTGTGCAGATACAGGAAGAGTAGGAAACACTACCTATAATGAAGTTGATAATGTGGATTAGCCATTTACTTTACAAATTAATAGTGTTTGTGATATGACCTCCCAATGCCCTGAAATATCTGTTAATCAAACTAAGCCAAGTCAGTTAGACTTATTGCAGTCTCAATACTGTGTCTCAAAATGCAGATTTTCAGATTAGTGGAGCTATACAGTGGGACTGGGCTAGGAGATTTGTAAAAGAAATCTTACTAAGCAGAGCAAGGTTGGAATTGGTCAAAAATTATGATAAAAAAGCTTTGATTGGAAGGTACAACAAAGGTAAAAAACAAGTGGCTCACTAGCTTCTAGGAAACAGTATTTCCTGGAGCAAGCACCTAAATTATTTTTTACTAGTCCTAGTATTATTTTACACAGAATGTAGAAGTCTGTTTGGTCACAGAAATTTTAGTACATAGACACAAAATTATGTTGGTGTCAGTTTTCACTCCTCAAGATCTAGATGCCTTGTTTCTACAAAATGTCTGAACTATATTTGGGCAGATATCTCTATGTTGGTGAAATGTTTTTGATACCCATAAAGAACAACTAGCAACAATGTCCTTTGTACTGTACCACTTTAGACATTGAAAAGATTTTTATCTTTATATTAAAGTCATTGAAAATTAAACAACCCTTAATGCTAAGCATATGACTTCTTTATGAATCATTCAAATGATTATGTACTTAGTCTACCACAAACAGTACCAAAAATCTACCTTATTTTATTTATTTGTTTGTTTATTTATTTTTGCAGTACTAGAGTTTGAATTCAAGATTTCACATTTCTGGGCAGGTGTTATACCACTTGAGCCACTCTGCCAGTCCCAACTAGCTTATTAAAATAGAGAACTTTTTTATTATAAATTACATGAAAGATTCACGCTCTAGAGTCTGCCTTTACCCATTTAATACATTAATTTTGTTTCCCTCCTATGAGGGAATCAATTGAATTTTATAACTGAAAGAGAATTTGGAATGTACTTAATTCAGACTCCATTTTAAATGTGATAAATAAATATGAGGAAATAGTGTCATCTGTCCAAAGTCACACAGCTATCAGCTTCTTTTAGATGCCGCATTATTGGTGACTTTAATATGTATGAGTCCAATTTCCCTTTCACATGATCTCAGTCTGCCTCAATTTCTCTCTCAAAGACTTTGTCTCCAGGGAAGGAATATGTTTGCTTGCTGTCATTATAGGCCTATCAGAGATGTTCTGGTCATCAACCCCTGATGACAGCATGCTTCATAACACCCTCCATGTCCATCCCCTGAAGTTTCGTGAATAACCTTCCAATACTACTCCTCCCAGGTTATATCCTTCAGTCTTAAATGGGCGTTTAAGGGCTGGCAGAGTGTCTTGAGAGGTAGAGTGCCTACCTAATAATCATGAGGCCCTAAATTCAAATCCTACTACTGCTAAAAAGAAAAATTAAATGGATATTTAATTCCCTGATTAATGCATTAATTTTTCTTTGGTTGTCCCATCATGGTTGAGGCTGGAGATTGGGAGGCACGCTGCCATGTGTCTATGAGAAACTGAAGAAAATTCTACAAACAACATTTCAAAGAAGAAGGAGGAGGAAGAGGAAGTATGGCTCAATAAGTGTGTAATTACCAATAAGAAAAGAGAAAATTATAGTCACACTTATATTTGCCTCAGTCATGGATACCATAGACACATTTGATACCTACAGAGAGTAAAAGCTGTAATAACCATTCTTAACTAATAAACAATGTCTAGAAAGCAACAGATTAAGATAAACATAAGAACAGAAAAGTTAAAGACCTTCGTCCCCCAGTATCCAACGTACAGCGGCACTGACAAATAAATTGCCATTCTGACAGCTTTGGGAAGGACTTGGACCACAGCCCTGGCATAAACATTCATGTGAACTTCAAGAGTGGAGGTGATATGAAGCTCGTTAGCAGATCTATAAGAGCAGAGGATTACACTGCATGAAAATAAGAAAACATGCAAACAGAAAAGTTTACTCAGTTAGATGTTAAGAGCCCTGGAGATTTCAGAAGAGCAGGCCTAGAACACTGATATTGAATAGTTTTCCCTGAGACTTTGACTTGAGGAAATATAAACTATATAGTCTGACTTCTTGACTGACTTATGACTGTATAGTCTTGACTACTGTTCTAGCTCTAATCTTAATCAATATATTTGAAGCTTTAAAACGTCTCTATTCAGGCAATTTCTTTGATCTCTTCTCAAAACAGGCCATCTACAAAACAATGGTCATTTATCAGGTTCCAGTTTGTCTCTCCAGCAGACCACTTAAATTGGTGGTCCAATATACAAAGTGCAACAGCAACTTATTCTACTAACCATGAAATGAACACTATTGGATTCATCTCAATGTAAGGTGATACTTGTCTCATCCAGATTCTTTCACCTGACAGGCACATTCCTCAAATTAAGCAGCCAAACCCTATATTATAGTTCAAAGTGTAGCAGGAAAAGGAGACAATGTCAAAGAATCCATACAGTTCCTTGCTTGGTATTTGCATAAATTTTGGAAGGTTCTAAATCAAAACAGACCACTTGAGATATAATATTAGATTTAAACAGGATATGTGCTGTCTCAGCAGAATAATGTTTAGATATCCCTGCATATCTTTCTGAATCATAACTACTATGAAAAATGATCTCTAAACAAAAGTAATGAACTTAGGTAACTGTATTTATACATCCTGTGTTGGTTAATTTGAAGTGCCAACTTCCCTGATCTATAGGGCTCACAGATATTTATCAATCAATATTCTGGGTGGTTCTGTGTGGATGTTGTTGGATGAGATTAACATTTAAACCTGATAGACAGGGTAAAGCAGATTGTCCTTCCCATTGTGGATATGTCCCATCCAATCACTTAAAGACATGGATAGAACAAAAAAACTGACCCTCCCGCATGAAAAAGTAAATTCCTCTAGCCTAATTGCTTTTGAACCAAAACACCAACCTTTTCTGAATCTTGAATCTGCTGGTCTTTGGACTAGACAGTCCTGGTACACAGGCCTTCAGACTCAAAATGATCACCATCAGTCTGCCTGCGTCTAGTTTACTGCTTCAACCTTCGTCAGCCTCCATAAGCACATGAGCTTTTGTATATGTTAAATCTTTTAGTGTAATGTATTCAACTTATTAGTTCTGTTTCTCTTAAAAAACATGAGTAACATACCCAAATATTTGTTTCTGTATGCATACTTTACAGAATGAGGTGGATTTTGTCCTCTTTACTTAATTTAGATATTCTTGACTTCATATTGGAAGCAGAGGACATATTCTGGTCGTAAATATTGACAATATTTGACAATATCTGTCTGCATGTAGTTCTCAACCATGACCTCTAGAGGTTGAAATGCCATTATGCCTCTGCTGACTGATCAATGATTCTAAAAATGATCACTCAACAAAAAGAGCAGGAAAAGTGATGCTTATTGTAGAGATTACAAATGTTCATATATAATCACAGTATATTAGCCACTAGTACAGATGTGTCTGATCACTTCCTTAATTCAGGTTAAAGAATGATTCTAGGAGGATGGGAATTGAGACTGCCTACAGATTAACAATTAGGGCAGAGAACTGAGGTCACCCATGCCACCTATGATTTAACAATATTTCCTAGAAAATTACGCCCAGGATTATAAGTCCATTGACCAATAAATAATGTCCCTGAAACCAATTTGTCCAGAAAACATAGTTTGCTCATCTGGGCAAACAGCTTTCCTTTCAAGACAATATATTGCTCACCTGGCCACCAGCTTGCAGATCAAACAATGGTTTATTTAGCAAGATTTCCTTTAATACTCTCACCTCCCTGTGTCCACCAACTCAAAATTGCTATGCCATAAAATTTACTTGGTTCTAATAAGTTTTCTGCCTAGAAAGACTCTAAACTATTTGAAGATGATTCCATAATTTTATAAGAATCTTTTCCTTATATTCTTACTTGGGCTATGAATGAGACTACTGAGACTGTTAGGAAAGTGTTTGTTCTTATTACAGTAAAGCTAATAATCTTAGCTCTGTTTAACAAGCTGATTTGTTGGTAATCTTTTGACAAGCTGGCTTCAATGGCCTCAATAGATATAGCAATTTTGAACAACCTGGTTAAATTTTCCAATGTATAGAGATAAGTAAAAACATGGAGAAAAGGGCAATAATCAAACATTGTAACACAAACTTCTCTACAAAATAAAAGAGCTTTTCTATCATCCTAAATTTACTGTTGTTTGAGGAAGAATAAACTACATTTGGTCATATTAATTCAAAATTTTCTTTCTCCTCCCATCAAATATTTTTGTACTTAATATATTGACCAGATACATAGTGTCAAAAAATTCATCTGATATGTCCATACAATTCAAATTATGACTTATTTCCTGGATTTTGTGTACATCAATGCCTTATCAGATATGTGATTTTAAAATACTTTTTCTCAATGTCAGTTTTCTTTTCCCTCTATTGACAGTGACCTTTAATGCATAAATTTTTAATTTTTTGAAGTCAAAATTATGTTTTTGAATGAAAGTGCATTTCTTAACTCTTCCCTATAAAACACACAAGAGAGAATTCAATTTCCCAAGAACTTACTTTTTAAAAATTATGTTGGCATTACAGTTTTTTTTGAAAGCCAGCATTTATTTAAACAAACAAAGAATCTGTCTATTTACTGCTGTGGGGATAAAACAGATTTGGATAACTCTGCTAGAATAAGTAGAGAGAAGAATGACCCACTGCACTCTTCATTTGAGGATGAAGAGAAAAAAATACTAAGGCAGTTCATGTTTAGTGGGAAATAGAACTAAAAACAAAAATCAGATAAATCTTTCCAAGTTAGAGTGGTGACACAGTCATAGGCAGAAGCCACAAAGCAGCGCAGAGCCAGGTCTTATTTTGCCCACAAGCATGGTGGACCTCCTGCTGCACTCTGCCACGGGTCATTTTTCTTCTGTGCAAAAACCAACATTTCCACAGAAAGATGAGTAGCCCTGTTATTGCAAGTGAGAGGAAGAAAAATAATAAGTAAAATATTGTGGATAAATAAAATAGTTTCCATGGAGTACTACTGATTTCTAGAAACTACACACTAGCCCTATACTCAACAGCACAGAGAATTATTAAAAATGGCATGACATAAATGCCAACACGATAATAAAAAATTTTTAAAAATTTTTAATGGCATAAAGTAAAAATAATAAACAAAATTAGGTATTTTTAATAATACAATTTATGTAAATTGAAAATAAATATTATATATTTTATAGAGATAAAATGCAAACATAACTGCCTTTGAAAAGAGAGAAGAAAAGTAAGTAATCAGGATGAAATCAAATATATGTACAACTGAATGAGAAATGCCAAAGATGCCAGTGCACCATCAAGTAAGGATAAGAATTAAGTGCATTCTTTATATCAATATGTGGCCATTAAAAATAAACCTATTATGGAGATATAATGAAGGATATCAGAGATGTAAAGGGCCAGGAGGTCAAGATGGAAAGGACTGGGGTTTCATTGAGAAAGTTCTTACCTATACCTACTAACTCCAGAGTATTTCCTACTCTTTCTTGTATCAACTTAAGAGTTTGGGGTCTGATATTAAGATCCTTGATCCATTTTGAGTTAATCTTGGTATAGGGTGATATACATGGATCTAGTTTCAGTTTTTTGCAGACTGCTAACCAGTTTTCCCAGCAGTTTTTGTTGAAGAGGCTGCTATTTCTCCATCGTATATTTTTAGCTCCTTTGTCAAAGATAAGTTGCTTATAGTTGTGTGGCTTCATATCTGGATCCTCTATTCTGTTCCACTGGTCTTCATGTCTGTTTTTGTGCCAGTACCATGCTGTTTTTATTATTATTGCTTTGTAATATAGTTTGAAGTCAGGTATTGTGATACCTCCTGCATTGTTCTTTTGACTGAGTATTGCCTTGGCTATTCGTGGCCTCTTGTGTTTCCATATAAATTTAACAGTAGATTTTTCAATCTCTTTGATGAATGTCATTGGAATTTTGATGGGAATTGCATTAAACATGTAGATTACTTTTGGGAGTATATACAGAGAAACTAAAGCAGATACCTTAAAGCAACTGAGGCCAATAGGAAAAGGAGACCAGGAACTAGAGAAAAGGTTAGATTAAAAAGAATTAACCTAGAAGGTAACACCCACGCACAGGAAATCAATGTGAGTCAATGCCCTGTATAGCTATCCTTATCTCAACCAGCAAAACCCCTTGTTCCTTCCTATTATTGCTTATACTCTCTCTACAACAAAATTAGAGATAAGGGCAAAATAGTTTCTCCTGGGTATTGAGGGGGGGAGCGGGAGGGGGTGGAGTGGGTGGTAAGGGAGGGGGTGGGGGCAGGGGGGAGAAATAAACCAAGCCTTGTATGCACATATGAATAATAAAAGAAAAATGAAAAAAAAAAAAAAAAAAACAGTAACAACCTAAAAAAAAAAAAAAAAAAAGATGGAAAGGACTTAATGGTGTCCTCTATTAAGATCATAAGTTTACATCACAATAATAAATTATTCAATTATGAATCCATCATGGATTCCATTAGTGAAGGGAGAGCCCTCATGATCCAATTGCTTTCCAAAAGCCTCACCTCTGACATTGCTACATTGAGAATAACCTTCAACATATGAGCCTTTTTATCCAATTGGTATCTGCTAATCCATTTTTACTTTTATTTTTCTGACACTAAAATATTCTTAATGTCCACTTATGTAAGTCATATTAAACTGACTCCTGTATACATGTGGTATCACTCCAGTAGTCGTTTTTCTTTCTTTTTCTTCTCTCGTTTTTTTTTTTTTTTGTCATTACTGAGGTTTGACAAACCTCAGGACTTGTTTTTAGGACATCTACCACTTAAGCCATATGTCAAGCCCTTTTTGGCTCTGGTTATTTTAGAGATAGGTCATCCCAGCTTTCTTCTGTTGAGATGGGATCCCACAGACTTTTTTTCCTTTTTTTTTTTTTATTGTTGTACTGGGGGTACATTGTGATATTTACAAAAGTTCTTACAATATATCATAGTTGAACTCACCACTTCCATCATTCTCCTTTGTCCTCCCTCCTCACACTCCTGGAATAGTTTCAACAGGTCTCATTTTCCCATTTACATACATGTGTACACAGCCTTTTTTGCCAGAACTGGCCAAGAACAGTGATCCTCCTGATTTCAGCCTCCTGTGTAGCTTGGGATGTCAGGTACCACCACTACATCAAGCTATTGGTTTAGATAAGGATCTCATGAACTATTTTTGCCTGAGCTGAACTCAAATCATAATCCTCCAGATCCCAGTCTTTCAAGTAGCTAGGACTACAGGTAAGAGCCACCAGTGCCCAGCTCTATTTGTTTTATGGGTCCTTGTACACGATCATGATAGTTTGCTTATTATAACATAATGTCTCTGAGCTGATCTCAAATATTTTCTGGCCAGACTAGAAATCAGTTATTTCTCTGTGGTAGTCTAATACTTTTGTAGTAACCAACTATATTTAGAAGGTAACAATGTAGACTCTAGGGTTACACATTGCTGTGGGATTGGCATTATTTCTAGGCTTTTTTCTGTGGTAAGCCATTTAACATATTGTATGACCTAGAGAATTCACTATTGTACTCGAAAGAATGTGGATTTGTCTGTTGTTGGCTGAAGTATTCTGTAAATGTCACTTAGGTCAATGTAGTGGGTAGAGTTTTTCAAGTCTCCTATGTCCTTACTGATTTTCTGTCTAAGTAATATATCAATTTTTGAGGGTAGGGTATACAAGTCTCCAACTATTATTGTTCAAGTCTCTGTATTTTCCTTTCATTCTGTTAGTTTTTACCTTACATATTTGAAGATTGCTAGGTATATGTATATATGTATAATTGTTACATCTTCCCCTTTACTATTATGAACTATCCCTTTTCCAGTAATATTTCTTATGTTAAAGTAAATTTTTTTCTAACATTAATGTCATCTTATGTGATCTTTCTAGTAACTATGGTTACTGTTTGGTATTTTTTCCCAATCCTTTACTTTCATCTTAGTGGATCTTTGAACGGCGTGTCTATGGTAGACAGGGTCCCCTTGGATCTGAATCTCTTTGTTTTCACTTTGACAATGTCTAGATTGAATTTGTGTGCTTAGCCCATTCACATTTTTTTTTTTTTTTGGTTAGTGGTGTAGTTGGACTTACATCTGCTATTTTGCTCTTTATTATCAAAATGGATACAGCTACAGGTAAGAATGGCTTGAATTCCCACTCTCATTTAAAGCTTAGTAGTTTTACACTAATAAACATAATTTGTCTTAAATTATTGGTAATTTCCAGAAATCTGAAATGGTTGCTTGTGGGAAGTTTCTACATTTCTATAGTTGCCTCTTGAGGATAGAATGTGGTGAACTCCCCATTCTACCATGCTGTAAATCCCAAAGTAAGATTGTTGCAATAGTTGAGGAATAAAGCAAAGACAGTCTGAACCTAATGATGAGTATCAGTGCACATAGTAAATATATTTTATAAATATTTAAAAGATAAAATACACAAAATATAAAGGATAATTATATTTGTGAGGGGATGAAGAAAGGAGACATTGCAATGAATTCTAGGTTAATAGAACATAATGATGAAAACTATACATTTAAAGACTACTTCTGATACATTCTAGGTGGCATTTCTAAGCTTTAGTTTATTTATCTGAAAAACAATGATAATGCTCATTCTGGTATGAGAATTTGATACAAAAATGCATATAAATTGTTTGCATAGCAACTGATGTCTTACAAATTCTTCAAAATTGTGGCTATGAATGTTACCATGCTTTGGTAGTCTTACATTCCTATCAGCTTTGTTGAAATCATAAGTAGTTCCATTGAAAATTGATCATAGCCACCTTGAGCATATGCCACATGAGTACTAGAAGAAATTAAGGAACTTCTAAATCTTGCTAATCACTAACAAGAAAAACTTAAATAACATTCTAAAAACAATCAAGAAACATACTATTTTTATACTAAAATGTCTAAATATGTCATGTCATAATTGTCATCAGTACTAAGGAAAATGATATCTTTAAGATAAACTGTCAACTATCTTTAAAATAGCTGTCAAATTTTCTTCCCTGCATAATATATTCTAAAGGGATTTTTTAAATAATGCTTATTTCCTCTCCAATTTTCTTTATTCCTTCAGCAAACACTGATTATTTTCCCTAGTGGCCTGAATAGAGATTGAAATCAGTGTGGATTTGAGGTTTATTATTTGATTAATGCACCTGCATCATTAATGATATGAGCTCAACTCTTAAAATAGTTTGAATAAAGAGCTGTTGTCACAGATCACACAAAGGGAGACCAACAATGCGAGCCTTCATTTCTACACATTAATATTAACTACTGATTCGTGCCCTAAACCTTATTTCAGGAGAAAAATCAAATGAATTCTAAAATACATCTGGATGGCTGTGCTTTTATTTATTTTATTCATCTATAATTTATATTTCCATCTTTTCAAAATATGTTTGAAACTATGTTTAATACACATAAAATAGTAAAAGATAAAGGCCAAAAAACAGCAAAAGGGACAGAGATAATTCTACCCAAAAAATCTGGAGTCAGAAAGTGACTGAGTTTTGCTTTAGCTTTGCCCTTCCTGGTTGCCAAAGAAAAAGTAAAATAAAGAACAACATTCCTATGGCCTGACTTAGTAACAGTTCTGCATATGAATAAATTTTCCTTGCACTAAATTCTTTGAGGAATTAAATTTCATAGGACCTTTCCCAAGATATGGTGTATAAAATATAAAACAAAATCCTCCTCAGTAATTTGCAATATATGTAAATATATTCTTCATATAGTCATTTCCCAATGGTTGCTAAATAAAACCCAAGGAAATGTTTGTTAACTATTATCCTCAAAGAATTCTTTAGTGTGATATAAACAAGTTAATAGACAGTGGATTCAGCTCAATCAATGTTTCTATAACAATGTTTACTCCTATAAGTTTCCTCTGTGACTTCCTGAAGACCGCTCCTTCCAAACAACTTCCTTCTCTAATCACCCCTGTCATGTTGTACTGCATGGATCTATTGACCTTTTCTTACTCTGTGTTTATCCTGGTCAATTTGCTTGATATTCATGGCTTCACCTGCCAACTGCATAACAGTAATTCATGCATCTATATGACCATTCCAGCACTTTTTAAGTCCAGCCCGTCAGTCACTTCAACTCCTGCATGTTTGATAGATTTCTAAATTCATCTGGTTTCTAACAAAATCCACTTTACTTTTATATTTCCTGTACTGGAAATTCACACCTTTATCCAAACGTTGTAACACCAGCCCCTTCTCAAGTCTTCTTAGTCTTCCATATCTTTCTGGTCATCCTCATCTTCACTGTTTCCTTATTTCAAGTCTTGTTTTCTTCAGCTTATATGTGTTCAAGTCTGCCTGCTTACCAGTGAGGTTTTGAAGACCAGACTTGCTTCATCATTAACCCCAACACTGGGTACTAACAGATCCTGTCATGCTAATTAATTAAATGCATATTTAATGAATGTACAAAGAAATAATTGTGTGAGAAAGGAGTGAGATAGGTTTCCTATTTTGTGGAATTTTTTTTCTCTTTTTTATAAGCTATTTCATGGAATCTAAGAGGCTCTTTTGAGAGGTCCATTGTTATTTTATGAGTCATTAAGCAAAGGAAAAATAGCACTAATCACTGTCAGATGCCACTGATTGGAAGACATACTCTTGTATCAGAGATAGGAAGATGTGAACAAAAATAAATGCACTTAACAAGTGATAAAATATAATACTAATTATCTAAGTTAAATGATGCCACCTTATAATGACACAAAGGAAATGAATGAACTTTAAGACCTCAAAATAACTGAGTGATAGCACAAACCCCTGAAAACCACCTTTGTCTTGTCATTTGTTAAACCACCCTTAGCTTAGTTTGGGTCACAGTTGTGTTCTATATCTTTTGTTAATTAAAGCATGATCTACCTTGCCAAGTAACACAAAAAAATTGGCTCAATTTCTGCTCCTCCTGGGCTCAATTCCTGCTCTTTCAAAAATATTAACAACAGGAATTAGAGAAAGGAGTCTCCTTTTTTTTTGACCCAGAGAAAGTTATTATTAAGCTTTTCCCTTACTCTTAATAAGAGCTGTGTTTTGAGGCCACACATACATGAAGAAATTCAGTGGTAGCTAGTCCTACCAAACCTTGGCTCAGTTATCTACAGACTCTCCCAAAGAGGCAGATAAATAGCAGTTATGTTTAGAGACACACCAGAAGTAACTCCATTGGGGCAAGGTTGGGAGATTATCATTTATTCATCCCTTTATTCACTTAAGACCTAAACCTGCTGTTTACCAGGCTTAGGTGTATATCCTTTTCTAGATATCAAAGGTCTTGAAGTGGTTCATCTATTCCCTAAACTTTACTTCAGATATCTTGAATTCCCCCTGAGCAACTGAAACTTCCTTGAAATCTAAGTCTATTAAATAATTTTTCTGAGGATTTCATACTGCCAGTCATATTTGTGATTTGGGGAAGCCACAAGGTAAAGAGGCATTTCTGGTAGTTTCTGGAAAAAAAAAAACCAGAAGATAAAATTCTTATGTAGCTTTAATTATAGCTCTAACCATAGTCACTCATCACTAGAATAAAGTGTAAAAAAAAAAAAAAGGCTTTTCTAGTTCCATATTTATCCCCTTGAAGCTATTCTTTTACTTTAAAGTCATAGTTAAAGAGCGACTCTTTCCCGTTAAAGTAATTGTTCCATGAGGTCTTTTTTCCTGACTTTATCTGCATAAAGATGCTGAGGGAAAGAAAAATGAATAGCATTACCAGACTTGTTCCATCTACAGCTAACAGTGCATCTTTTGTAAAAATTCATTCTCGACCTCAATAATTGTGGACATTTCTACCTATCTGCTCTTCTAGTTGAATGTTCCTTAGTTCATTAACCCACCCATTCCCACTGACACAAATGGTAAGGATGATGATAAAGATGACAATGATGGTAGCAGAGAACTTTATATTGCCCTTGAATATATTAAAAACTTCAGGCTGATAACTCCCACATTAATCTCATAAAGCAAAACTAAAACTTATTAAATTATTTTGAGAATAAAAAGACTGATGTTTACAGAGATAAGCAACTTTACCTAGCAGGGAAATAGCAGAGCTGGGAAGGAATGTAAAGTCTGCTCAATCTGAAGCCCTACTCTATAACTCCCAAATTGTAATAGGCACATACATCTTTGAAATTTGCCATCTGAAGGAAATGGGTTTGGTCCTAGCTTCAACAACTCCTACCTTTGTGATCTTAATTAGCTGATAGAATTCCTGAGACTTAGTGACTTTTATTTGTAATAATTATAATATACCATTACTTTCAAGGACTGTTGGTGAGAATTTGTAAGTATAGTAAAGTAACTTGGCTTAAAGGTGGCCAATTTAAATTTCTTTTTTAATGATCATTAGTGCTACTTACATTAAATTACTCCTTTAATGTCTAAAATTAAATTTTTTGATTAATATTCTCCTTATTTGATAGGACAGCTTTAAGTTTACAGAAAAATTGAGCAGATAGTACAGAGCTCCCATACACTCCCCTCCCATATAATTTTCTGCAATATAGGTATCATGCATTTGTATGGTACATTTGTCACCGTCAGTGAACCAGTGCTGATACAGTATTACTAACTGATGTCTATAGTTTACATTAAGGTTCACACATTGGGTTTGACAAATGCATGATGCATGTTTCTACCATTATAGCATATGGAATAGTTTTACCATGTTAAAAATCTCCTGTTCACCTCCCTTCACCCTGTAAACTCTGCCAACCACAGATATTTTTACTGTCCCTATCGTTTTACAGAATGTCATAGAGGTGGAATTATACAGTTGTGTAGTAAGTGAAAGATTGACTTCTTTCACTTAGCACATACACATTTAAGTTTCCTTATGTCTTTGCCTAGTTAATAGCTCATTTATTTTTAATGATCCATCATATGGATGTTCCACAATTTGTTCTCTCATTCATCTGTTGAAGGACATATTGGGTTTTTTTTCCTAGTTTGGGAAAGTATGAATAGAGTTACCATGAACATTTTGTGTAGACATGATTTTCAAACCAAATAGGTAAACACTTAGGAACACTATTGCTGGGTCATATGGGAAGACTATGTTTAGCTTTGAAAAAAATTTCCAAACAGTCTTCTCTTTTTTTTCTTTTGTGGTACTGGGATTGAACTCAGGGCCTCCTACTTACTAGGCAAGTGCTCTTACTACTTCAGCCACTCAGAAGTTTCTAATTATACAAAAGTTCATCTTACCAGTTTTTTTCCTTCATGGATCATAATTTTATTGTTTAATCTAAAACCTTATCACCAAAGTCATGATCAATTGAATTTTTTCTATGTCATTTCCTAGCCATTTTATAATTTCATATTTCACATTTAGGCCTATAATTGATTTTGAGTTAATTTTTCTACAATGTGCCAGGCCTATGTCTAGATTATTTATTTATTTATTTATTCATCCATTCATTCATTTATTTATTGGCACATTGGGGTTTTTTTTTTATTATCCATATGTGCATACAAGGCTTGGGTCATTTCTCCCCCTGCCACAACCCCCTCCCTTACCACCCCCTCCGCCCCCTCCCTCTCGCCACTACCCCCTCAATACCCAGCAGAAACTATTTCGCCCTTATTTCTAATTTTGTTGTAGAGAGAGTATAAGAAATAACAGGAAGGAGCAAGGGTTTTTGCTGGTTGAGATAAGGATAGCTGTACAGGGCATTGACTCACATTGATTTCCTGTGCGTGTGTGTTACCTTCTAAGTTAATTCTTTTTGATCTCACCTTTTCTCTAGTTCCTGGTTCCCTTTTCCTATTGACCTCAGTTGCTTTTAAGGATCTCCTTTAGTTTCTCTGCGTTAAGGGCAACAAATGCTTGCCAATTTTTTAGGTGTCTTACCTATCCTCACCCCTCCCTTGTGTGCTAAAGCTTTTATCATGTGCTCAAAGTCTAATCCCATTGTTCTGTTTGCCCTTGATCTAATGTCTACATATGAGGGAGAACATACGGTTTTTGGTCTTTTGGGCCAGGCTAACTTCACTCAGAATGATGTTCTCCAATTCCATCCATTTACCAGTGAATGATAACATTTTGTTCATCTTCATGGCTGCATAAAATTCCATTGTGTATAGATACCACATTTTCTTAATCCATTCGTCAGTGCTGGGGCATCTTGGCTGTTTCCATAACTTGGCTATTGTGAATAGTGCCGCAATAAACATGGGTGTGCAGGTGCCTCTGGAGTAACCTGTGTCACAGTCTTTTGGGTATATCCCCAAGAGTGGTATTGCTGGATCAAATGGTAGATCAATGTTTAGCTTTTTAAGTAAACTCCAAATTTTTTTTCCAGAGTGGTTGTACTGGTTTACATTCCCACCAACAGTGTAAGAGGGTTCCTTTTTCCCCGCATCCTCACCAACACCTGTTGTTGGTGGTGTTGCTAATGATGGCTATCCTAACAGGGGTGAGGTAGAATCTTAGTGTGGTTTTAATTTGCATTTCCTTTATTGCTAGGGATGGTGAGCATTTTTTCATGTGTTTTTTGGCCATTTGAATTTCTTCTTTTGAGAAAGTTCTGTTTAGTTCACTTGCCCATTTCTTTATTGGTTCATTAGTTTTGGGAGAATTTAGTTTTTTAAGTTCCCTATATATTCTGGTTATCAGTCCTTTGTCTGATGTATAGCTGGCAAATATTTTCTCCCTCTCTGTGGGTGTTCTCTTCAGTTTAGAGACCATTTCTTTTGATGAACAGACACTTTTTAGTTTTATGAAGTCCCACTTATTTATGCTATCTCTTAGCTGCTGTGCTGCTGGGGTTTCATTGAGAAAGTTCTTACCTATACCTACTAACTCCAGAGTATTTCCTACTCTTTCCTGTATCAGCTTTAGAGTTTGTGGTCTGATATTAAGATCCTTGATCCATTTTGAGTTAATATTGGTATAGGGTGATATACATGGATCTAGTTTCAGTTTTTTGCAGACTGCTAACCAGTTTTCCCAGCAGTTTTTGTTGAAGAGGCTGTCTTTTCTCCATCGTATATTTTTAGCTCCTTTGTCAAAGACAAGTTGGTTATAGTTGTGCGGCTTCATATCTGGGTCCTCTGTTCTGTTCCACTGATCTTCATGTCTGTTTTGGCACATTGGGGTTTGAACTCAGGATCTTTCACTAGGCAGGCACTTGAGCCATACCCCCAGCTCATATCGCTTTTAATTATTTTTCAGGTAGTGTCTCACTTTTTTTGCCTGGGATAGGCTTCAGACTGTGACCTTCATATCTATGACCTTCCCTGTATCTGGGACCCAGCTGCATGCCCCACGCCCAGCTTACTGATTGTGATAGAGTCTCACTAATTTTTTTTTTGCCCAGGCTCCAGATCTCTCTCTCCCAAAGTATTATTATTTTTTTGCATATAGATGTCCAATTTTTTCCACATCATTTGTTGAAAACACCTTATTTTCCTTTGTCTTCTAAATACTTTTCAAAATATATTTTAGCTCAAAAATTTTTGTTTGTTCTGATATTTCTTTTCTCCAATTTGCACATACTTTTACTACCAAAAGGCAGCATATTGTCATCTACAGATAGAGTGGATTCTGCTCAGTATATAAGCCATTGGTGATGTTTTCTTTTTCTGTGACATTGGAGATCTGGTTTGAAATGCTCCTAAAAAATGGAATAAAAATTGAAAATGATCTCCAAGACAAGTCCACTCCTCGAGGTCTTTTAAGAAAATTGTATGAGATAATTACTTGTCAACCACTTGCTTGAAGTGTATTCTTTCCAGTTCAAAAGATGAGCAGGCTAGCTTGATCTCGTACTCTGCTTTACCTACTAGCTCATCTCTTGATGAGCTGGCCCAACATGCATTTTTTAAACATTTCTGGCCTTTCCTTTCAGTTTTCCACCTCAGGTCTCTTCTTTTCTCCATTAAACAAAAATTCACTGAGTGAACCAAAAGCTTTTTATATCTTCTTATCATAATGTACTAGTGAGAAAAGTTACTGGAAGATTTCACCTACTGAAAAAAAAATAAGAAGATAAAAGCTGAATGTTTATATTTTCTATAGTGCTCCTCTCTCCCTCAAAAAGTACTCAAATGATAGAGAATGTCAGGATGTGTTTGCTGAATAAACTTCAGAGGTAACTTACATTACATCTCCTTCTGAATCTGCTACTTTCGAGATTGCCTTTGGGGAAAGGTGATACAATTGTAAGAAGAAGTCAGAACGCATTCATCTATATATAAAAGAAATCATAAAATTGTCGTTAACCTAGAAAGATTTATTTTCTCAAATATCAAGAGACCTGGGCTTGAAAGTTGAGACATGGTACAGATGTTCAAAGACCCCTTCATCTTCCTTATTTTCTATTTGTGATGGGTGGTCACAAAATGGCTATGGCATGTCTGGTCATTGCAGTTAGACCATAGGCAGAAAATTAAATGCAATAGATTTATAGAGTGAACAGAATCAGACTGGCACAGTGGCTTAAGTGGCAGAATGCCTGTCATGAGTCCTTGAGTTCAATATCCCATACCTCCAAAACAAAAAAGGAAAAGAACAATAGAATCATCCCCGAAATTCCAGGATAAACTCACTTAAATTCCATTAGACAGAATTATGTCAAGAACCCATTTGTAACTACAAAAAATACAGGTGAGTGAAATGTCTTATTTTCACTTGGGTGGATGGCTGCCCCATTATGTTTTTTTTTTTTAATAATGAAGCAGAACAATGACATCAGGCTAGACTGTTTATAGTGTCTATAACAGAAACTGCTCAACAACTTCGAAGCTTGGCAAGGCAGAAATTGAACAACCAAGCCACATCTCCCCAAATGACTGAATCTATAATCAGAGTTTAGCAATAATTTATATGCTACAAAGTATGCAGATCCATAATTAAGTTAGTAGTAAAAAAGTGACTAAATTTGGTTTTCCCACAGTGTAATCTTTTATGCTATGTAATAATATGCTTTCTAAATAGTTTCCAAAAGTTATAATTTTTCCATTCTTCCTTCACTCTCCTAAGGTAAGCCCAGATTTCAGTATTATTTTTTAATGATTCCCACCCTTCTGATTCCAAATTCATCCTGCAATAAGTCAGAACGTTTGAAAATATGACTATGCCAAACTCATGCAAACTGTTTTGCTTCTCTTTCCTCTGAAAACAAGCCCAAGCCTTTTCATTACATGAAAATATCTCACCTTATATAACTCGCCCTATTCTTCCCACTCCAGCTTGGATTCCAGACTATTCTTATGACATTCACAACATAACTTAATAGTAATTCCTGTCCCTGGATTTTTTTTCTGGGATTAAATAAAGTGCTTAGCTCAGTGTCTGGCACACATTCCAACAGAGAGTCACGTTTCACTCTCCTTACTTGACGTTTCTGTGACTAGATTTCATTTTTGAACTCCCTTTCCTTCATTGGGCTAACTCCTTTTATTAAACTGAAACAAACAAAAGAAAAGGGAAGAGAGTTGTTTCGGTTCAGACATCACTTCCTTAAGGATATCCTCCCTTTTCTTCTGTGCTAAGTCACTAAATCCATCATAGAATCCAGAAGTAATTGTGTAGTATACACATGCTGCACATGCTGTTTAATTTCACAAAAAGCAATTTCATTTCAGTATTGTCAAAACTATTTCCTCTATTAATCATTTAAATTCACATAGAAATTAACGTCACCAATGAAGCAATTTTATCTCTTATAACACACAGAAGAAATTGCAAAGAAAGAAAAGTCTATCATTTAAAACCTCTTAAAATGTTCCATATAATTTTTGGGGAAAATGACACTAGGTGGTAATTTGAAAAAAAATTCATGAAGTCCACACTGGAATGAAATGGAATGATTTTCCCATTTTAATTTAAAGCCCATGATTACAGATTACAGCCAATGTCCTTAGGTTTTTGGGCACTGACAAGGAGCAATGATTTTTTTCCAGACTTGTATCTAGTTTTTTTACACTTTTATATAAAAGTGTAAAAAACATTTTCATGCATTTACAAAACCTATTTTAATGTATTGTACTAGCAGAAGTGTGCTAAAAATGTCATAATTCTCTTCAAGTCTTAAAATTGGGATATCCTCTAGGCCTCCCTCCTTTAGCAAACATGGAAACTGAATTTAAAGATTTAAGTCACTTGCCCAAAGTCACACAGCACTGAAGGCAGCATGAGGACTAGAACTTGGACACAGATGCAAAGTAGACTTCCCTTGAATGTATAGGAAGTAGACACTTGGAATGTGTCCCAACTCCAACAGTGGTAGTTTATTCTGCATCAGTTTGCCTGGGTCAAAATGACATATCTTGCAATCCTTTCCCCTAGGTATTTTCTAGAGTTGGCCAAAGGGAACTGTGGGTAAGTCTTGAAGGTCAGAAGCTCAGCAGTCACCATAACACTCAAAACCACCATGATTACACATGTGCAAGACATGCACTGGGCAGCAGATCCCGCTAGTCCCTACTCCTCCCTCCAAGTTCAGCTCTCCTTCACATCCTCTGATCTGCTGATTAACAGAGATCTTGAACACAGAAAACCACTCCCCTCATACCAGCTCTTCCTCCCTGCCAGCACTTCCTTGAACAAGAACTGCCTGTCCTTGGGGTTAGAAGTCCTGTTTGCAACTTTTCTCTTATTCGATTTTGTTTTCTTATTGTTGTTTTGGATGGGGGTATATTGTGGCATTTACAAGATTAACAAATATATCATTCTCCACCATTCTCCTTTATTCCCCCCTCACCCCCATTCCTGGACCAGTCTCAACAGTTCTCATTTTTTCCATTTACATACAGGTGTACACAGTATTTGCACTATATTCAATCTCCTACAAGCTTTCATCAACTCTTCCCCGTCCCACTGGTACCAGTCCTTCTTCAGGCATGACCTGTTCTGCCCTCCTGTTCTGATTTTGTAAAAAAAATTTGACATTTTTGCTTGTTTAAGATAACTACACAGAGAGTTTCTTTGTGACATTTCCATATACATGTATATTTTTGTTCTTTTTACCTTAGTCTATTCCTTATAGTGGTTTCAACAGGTTTAAAAATTCTATATTCATTCTTTTTTTTTTATTTTATTATTCATATGTGCATACAAGGCTTGGGTCCTATCTCCCCCTGCCCCCATCTCCTCCCTTACCACCCACTCTGCCCCCTCCCTCTCCTGCCCACCCCCTCAATACTCAGCAGAAACTATTTTGCCCTTATTTCTAATTTTGTTGTAGAGAGAGTATAAGAAATAATTGGAAGGAACAAGGGTTTTTGCTGGTTGAGATAAAGATAGCTATACAGGGAGTTGACTCACATCAATTTCCTGTGCGTGTGTGTTACCTTCTAGGTTAATTCTTTTTGATCTCACCCTATCTCTAGTTCCTGGTTCCCTTTTCCTGTTGGCCTTGGTTGCTTTTAAGGTATCTCCTTTAGTTTCTCTGCGTTAAGGGCAACAAATGCTTGCCAATTTTTTAGGTGTCTTACCTATCCTCACCCCTCCCTTGTGTGCTAAAGCTTTTATCATGTGCTCAAAGTCTAATCCCATTGTTCTGTTTGCCCTTGATCTAATGTCCACATATGAGGGAGAACATATGATTTTTGGTCTTTTGGGCCAGGCTAACCTCACTCAGAATGATGTTCTCCAATTCCATCCATTTACCAGCAAATGATAACATTTCATTCTTCTTCATGGCTGCATAAAATTCCATTGTGTATAGATACCACATTTTCTTAATCCATTCGTCAGTGCTGGAGCATCTTGGCTGTTTCCATAACTTGGCTATTGTGAATAGTGCCGCAATAAACATGGGTGTGCAGGTGCCTCTGGAGTAACCTGTGTCACAGTCTTTTGGGTATATCCCCAAGAGTGGTATTGCTGGATCAAATGGTAGATCAATGTTTAGCTTTTTAAGTAAACTCCAAATTTTTTTTCCAGAGTGGTAGTACTAGTCTACATTCCCACCAACAGTGTAAGAGGGTTCCTTTTTCCCTGCATCCTCACCAACACCTGTTGTTGGTGGTGTTGCTAATGATGGCTATCCTAACAGGGGTGAGGTAGAATCTTAGTGTGGTTTTAACTTGCATTTCCTTTATTGCTAGGGATGGTGAGCATTTTTTCATGTGTTTTTTGGCCATTTGAATTTCTTCTTTTGAGAAAGTTCTGTTTAGTTCACTTTCCCATTTCTTTATTGGTTCATTAGTTTTGGGAGAATTTAGTTTTTTTTTTAAGTTCCCTATATATTCTGGTTATCAGTCCTTTGTCTAATGTGTAGCTGGCAAATATTTTCTCCCACTCTGTGGGTGTTCTCTTCAGTTTAGAGACCATTACTTTTGATGGACAGAAGCTTTTTAGTTTTTTGAGGTCCCATTTATCTATGCTGTCTCTTAGTTGTTGTGCTGCTGGGGTTTCGTTGAGAAAGTTCTTACCTATACCTACTAACTCCAGAGTATTTCCTACCCTTTCCTGTATCAACTTTAGAGTTTGTGGTCTGATATTAAGATCCTTGATCCATTTTGAGTTAATATTGGTATAGGGTGATATACATGGATCTAGTTTCAATTTTTTGTAGACTGCTAACCAGTTTTCCCAGCAGTTTTGTTGAAGTGGCTGCTATTTCTCCATCGTATATTTTTAGCTCCTTTGTCAAAGACAAGTTGGTTATAGTTGTGCGGCTTCATATCTGGATCCTCTATTCTGTTCCACTGGTCTTCATGTCTGTTTTTGTGCCAATACCATGCTGTTTTTATTGTTATTGCTTTGTAATATAGTTTGAAGTCAGGTATTGTGATATCTCCAGCATTGTTCTTTTGACTGAGTATTGCCTTGGCTATTTGTGGCCTCTTGTGTTTCCATATAAATTTCACGGTAGATTTTACAATCTCTTTAATGAATGTCATTGGAATTTTGATGGGAATTGCATTAAACATGTAGATTACTTTTGGGAGTATAGACATTTTACTATGTTGATTCTACCGATCTATGAGCATGGGAGATCTCTCCACTTTCTATAGTCTTCCTCAATCTCTTTCTTCAGAAATTTATAGTTTTCCTTGTAGAGGTCATTCACATCTTTTGTTAGATTTACACATAGGTATTTGATTTCTTTTTGAGGTTATTGTAAATGGAATTGTTTTCATACATTCTTTTTCAGTTTGCTCATTGTTAGTGTATAGAAATGCTAATGATTTTTCTATGTTGATTTTATATCCTGCTACCTGGCTATAGCTATTGATGATGTATAGAAGCTTCTGAGTAGCATTTTTTGGGTCTTTAAGGTATAGGATCATGTCATCTGCAAATAGGGATATTTTGACAGTTTCTTTACCTGTTTGTATTCCTTTTATTCCTTCTTCTTGCCTAATTGCTCTGGCTAGGAATTCCAGTACTATGTTGAATAGGAGTGGGGATAGTGGGCATCCTTGTCTGATTCCTGATTTTAGAGGTAATGGTTTCAGTTTTTCTCCATTAAGTATAATGCTGGCTGTAGGTTTGTCATATATAGCTTTTATAAAGTTGAGGTACTTTCCCTCTATTCCTAGTTTTCTTAGAGCTTTTATTATGAAATGGAGTTGGATCTTATCAAAGGCTTTTTCTGCATCTATTGAGATGATCAAGTGGTTTTTGTCTTTGCTTCTGTTAATGTGGTTTATTACGTTTATTGATTTTCATTTTTTCAGCATGCAGGTGTAATTTGGTTGTCCTTTCATCAAAGGTAGGGAGAAAAAGAGAAAAAAAAAAAAACAAAAACAAAAAAGAGTCTGGAGACAGTTCTGAGAATGGTATCTGTGGCTGTGGCTTGCCTGCCTGCTGCTGTCAGCCTGCTGTTGCTGGAGGCATTATTTATGCACATCTCTGGGATGAGCTTAGCACTCACCTGGCCCTGCAGGCTTTGTTTACTCAGAGTTCTCCTGTGCGTGAACCTCTCCTACAAGCTTTCCCCTTTCCAAGCACACTGGGGAAGGTGACACTGCACCCGCATTCTCAGCCCTGCGTGTTTATTTACAGTTCATGTGGGAAGTGGGTCTTCCTCCCTCTCCTGTGCAGTTTTCCTCCCACTGCCACTTTTACAAGCTTTCCTGCTCCTGATTACTGGGCGGTGCTGCTGTTCCTGCCAGCCACCATGTTTGTTTACAGTTCATGTGGGAAGTGTGTCTTCCCCCTCTCCTGTGGAGTTTTCCTCCCTCCGCCACTCTCACAAGCTTTCCTGCTTCTGGTTGCTGGATGCACGCCCCCGCTCCAGCCAGAGCCTCTCTTGCCTGCCCAGCCTGTTTATTTACAGTTCCAGGAAGGATTCCCTTCCCCCAATCTTCAGCGCTCAGTGAGCCCCACCCTCTTTCCCGCATGTCTTTATTGTTCTTATTGCTTATTACTCAGTTTCTCTTTTTTCCCCGGGTGGAGGTCTGTCTGTCCAGGGGCTATGCTGCTCTGGCCAGGGTTGTCTGTGGGAGTACCGTGGTACCGCGAAGCTCACCTTGTCCACGTGTTCCCAAGCCGTCTGGGCGCAGGCGTCTGGTGGCATGGGGGCCCTCCTTGTTTCTCTATTTAACATGAAGTGGAGATTCTCTGTACTGGGTGGAGGTGTAGAGGGTCAAAGTTTTGTCTGTTCTCGGTGATTTTGCCTGCAAAGTGTGTCTCCAACGTCTCTCCAAGATTTCACTATAGGAGGCTCGCTTTCTGCTTCCTCCCTCTAGCTGCCATCTTACTACTTTCTCTCTATATTCATTCTTGCATAGAGAGTACATCAACCATATTCACCTTCTTAACTTCCTTCATTTCCCCTCCCCCTCTGATATGTAACTTCCCATTACCGTGACCTGTTTTTCATAATATTACTGTATTTGCATTTGGCCTACATTCCACATATGAGAGAAAACATGTGGCTTTTTCCTTTTGAGCCTGGCTAACTTCACTTAAGATGATGTTCTCCAGTGCCATCTATTTACCTAGAAAAGACAAAATTTCATTCTTCTTTGTGGCTGAATAAAATTCCATTATATATAAATACCTCATTTTCTTAATCCATTCATCAGTAGTGGGGCAGCTTGGCTGCTTCCACAGCTTAGCTATTGTGAATAATGCTTCAATAAACATGGGTGTACAGGTGTCTTTATGGTAATCTGGCTTACATTCCTTCTAGTGTATCCCTAAGAGTAGAACTGCTGGATCATATGGCAGTTCTATTTTTAGTTCTTTGAGGAGCCTCCATACTGTTTTCCATAGTGGTTGTACTAATTTACATTCCCACTATCAGTGTATGAGAGTTTCTTCTTCCCCACATTCTCACCAACATTTGTTGTCATTTGTGTTCTTTATGTTTGCCATTCTAACAGGAGTGAGGTAGAATTTTAACATGATTCTGATTTGCATTACCAACTCATTGTATACTAAAGACCTTAATATAAGCCTGAAACTTTGAAGCTAGTACAAGAAAAAGCAGAGAGTACATTGAAATTATAGGCATAGGCAACGACTTCCTAAATTGAACTCAAATGACTCAGCAACTAATAGAAAGGATTGACAAATGGGACTACATGAAATTTAAAAGCCTCTGCTAACAAATGAAATGTCTTAAATTGAAGAGGCTTCCCACAGAATGGGAAAAATTCTTTGCAACCTATATATCTGA
Source organism: Castor canadensis (assembly GCF_047511655.1). Lineage (NCBI taxonomy): Eukaryota > Metazoa > Chordata > Mammalia > Rodentia > Castoridae > Castor > Castor canadensis. The sequence continues at coordinate 92,850,495 of NC_133390.1, read as the reverse complement.
AAAGGATTCATAGCCAGAATATACAGGGAACTCAAAAAACTAAAAATCAATGACCCAATGAAGAAATGGGCAAATGAACTGAACAGAGCTTTTCCAAAGGAACAAATCTGAGTGACTAAAAAACACATGAAGAAATGCTCAACATCTCTGATTCTTTAACTCCCTCTTTGAAACTCTCATTCCCCAGTGACTCCTTGTGGTTAGAAAAACTGGCATTTCTATAGTAAATCCTTTATTTCACAATTCTCCTAGTGGTTCTGCTTCACTGATTGAACTCAATTAGCACTTTAATTGCCATTTTTATTGGGGAAAGAGATAGTTTGCTAAGTTGATACTTAGAGGATATTAATTATAATGAGAAAAGCTGCTATAGCATAAATTGTCAGATTTGCATATACAGATCTAACATTTGTCTTGAAAATGTTTGTACAACAATCATATTATACTTCATGTAGTATGATTTTGCTTCTAGAAAGTGATAAGTAAATCACACAAACATTATTGTGATTACATAAAAACATTGATATAATAAAAGATCTCAGTAGCTCTGCTATAAAGAATATTCTTTAACCTGGTCTTTTCCAAGCTTATTGGTGCACAGACACTGTTTTCTTATCTTTTTTCTTTTTTCCAAATGTGGGCCTTAATATAATTGACATTAGACAAACTGGTTATGCAAAGTTGACTAGTCTAAGGAAAAAATATCTCTTAATATTAAAATTTTGATTATAATAATAATCAAAATTACAAATATAATAATTTGTAAAGAAAATGCAAGTTCTTTGGCACAAATGCTATAAAGGATTATAATTATACAGAAACCAATTATGAGAAATGTCTTGAGGTCATTGCACAGCTCATGCCCACATAAGAAAGTTTTGTTTGGTTTTTTTGATTTTTTTTTACTAACTCACTGCATATTGACTTGTTGATTGGTTAGATAAATGAAGGAATGAATGAAGAGCATCTCTATCTTGCAGTTTGTATGGTATAGACTATTACTCTTGAAAATAATTTTGCCTCTCCCGTTTCCTTCTGTTATGCATTGCCGACCCACATTCAGCAAGACTTTCTAAAAAAATGTCGGTGTGAGCATACCCTTCAATATTTCTTCCACACAGACTGTAAATATAATCTAGGCATAAATCATCTAAAGTAAATACCAGTGAGTACTTAAATCCTTTATAATAAATCAGGGAAATGGGGAGCCTATGCTTGATGATGAAATTTCAGTGTGGGTCAAACCAGCAGCTTGCCAAAGATGGAGCACATTAGAAAACAGCCAGCATTTTGCTGAAGACTCAGAGACCCACTGTAAAGTAAAATGTTTTGCACATATTTCTGTCTTTTCTGATTATCAAGTGGTATAGTTGTTTTCCTTCAGATTGCCAAATCAAATAAGAATAAGTTATCTCCTGAATGCTTACTCTCCCACAGAGATGAGTTAAATGGTGAACAGAATAGAAAACTAACTCATAAAAACCTACCATAAAATAACTTTCATTTAATAGAGTATATTAGGTACATATGTAAATGGTTTTAATACAAGATTGAACCTTTTTTAACATCACAGGTGATGTATAGATGAAGTTCCCTTGAAATCAGACAGGGGGAGAAATTTTTTTCAACTGGAGGAAGCAGAAAAACCTTGGTGTACAGGGAATTGGGTCCATCCCAGAAGAAAAGTTCACACTGGAAGCTCTGAATGTCATTTAACCAAATCAAGAAAGGCTAAAGCCTGGAAGATAGGCTACAAGATAAAATCCTAGACCAGTATGAATTTCAAATAAACAAAAATATTTTATAAGAATGTACCATGAATTATTTAGGACATACCTATACTAAAAATTATTTCATTCTTCATCTGAAATTCAAATGTATCTGAAGCTCCTGTATTTGTTTGTTAAATTAGCAACTCTCCCTCAAGGGGAAATTACATAGGATACACTAGGGAAAAAAAATTATTCCATTGGATTCCAGTGTGAATTTTTTCCCCTAAAAAAAAATGTGTTGGAATCCAGCCCCCAGGACCTCACAAAATGATCTTGTTTGGAAACAAGGTCCTTATACTTCAAATTAGGTTCTTAGCATGAACCCCAACCCAATATGAGTGAGGTCTTCATAAAAAGGGGGAATTTGGACACAGAAATAGACACACCTAGAGGGAAGATGATGTGAAGTTGGAGGGTCAGGTTCAAATTATGATATCACAAGTCAAGGAAGGTGTGATATTACCAGAAGCTGGAAGAGGAAAGTTAGGGACTCTTCCTACAAGTTTCCAAGGGAGTATAGCCCTGCCAGAACTGATTTTGGACTTGTAATTTCTATAGCTTCAAGGCAATGCATTTCTGCTGTTCTAAACCACCTGGCTCATGGTTTTTTGTTGTGGCAGCCTTAGGAAATTAATATAATTGGCAATCTCCAAAAGTGTTTGAAGGGAAAAGGTAGAATTTTGTAAAGTGAGGCAAGACTATAAGAAGCCTAGAATCCTCCATAAGAGAATATAAACACCACTGTTTCCTGTGTGTTCTAAAGTGGGAAAAAAAACCCCAAAAACCATACTTAATGCTGTTTTCATATCCATGGCTATGAGGAAAGCTATGGTTCATCCATATCTTATTTTCCTAGAATATGTGTTTCATTTTAACTTGAAAACACACAACACAAAAGTCTATAATATGAAGTAATGCAAAATGTGAACAAATCTTAAAGACAGAATAAGGCTACAAAAAAAAACCTCTTGAAACAAATTTCAATTTATTGTCCCCGCTGCAGTTTAAGTTCTCAAATCCTTACAAATAATCTTTCATTTTCATCAGAAGTACTATGTGCAAAAGTTTGAAAAACAGTATTTAGTTAGTGAAGAGCAACAGAAAATTTCAGAACAGATCCTGTGAAAAGATTTTAGGTATAAGGCACAGGGATACAAAGTGTTGCACCCCTTTGCTCTAAGAGTTTGTAATCAAATTCAGTGCACAAGGCACAAAATATACAGTTAAATAGTCATTAACTGAAGATAATAATTAACCAAGTGAATTTTTTCCTCGATGAATAATTAGGATGCTACAGTGTTGAGAAAAACTATCCTGGTGAGATGTAGATTTTAGCTGGTCCAAGAAGGATGGAACAGGTTTACAAAGCATGTAGAAAATCATTTCACTATCATTTTGATTAGGATCTATAAAATTTCACTCAATATTTTTTAAGTATGCAAGTATATGTAAGTGAATGCTGTAAAACAAAAAGTCTGTTAATTGTTTTTATGTCATTTTGAGAATTTTAAGAATGTGGTTCCGTATGAGGATGACATAAAAATACCATATAGCTAGTTCTTTAGCCTTCTATTCAAAATACTTTTAGATATAATAAAAAATACTCATTAAAATAGCTTTCAGAGAGTGATCATGGCAGGTTGCTAAGTTGGTATCTTTGCTGAGAGGACCACAAGTACTTTGTCTTTTGTGTGTAAAATCATTCATTTTGGAAGTCAACAGAAAGGTGATACATTAATGAATCCCTCACTCCTGCCCCCAAATCTGAAAAAATAAGTAGTATCCAGGGAGAAAACTGTGTAGGAATCTACTGTAACTAGATAGTGTTTAATCAGGAAGAACTATTTCTTTGAGTAATTTTACATTCTATCTTTTACCAAAAAGAATCTGTGCAATTTCATATAGTTAGAGAAGATGATCAAACTAGTGAAAAGATAGAGAAAAAGTAAAAAGTATGATAAAAGATTTAAATCAACTATGTATCCCAAACACCTATATATTTTTTGAGGATGGCTGCAATTGTTTTCTCTGATCCTGTAAAGTGAAGATCTTTTCTTCTTAGGAAGAGAAGAAAAATATGATTTGCTATAATGATTTCTTCCCAATCTTTAGAGTGACTTATTTAACCTCTCTGGGCTAATACTTATTCTACTTGGTTGCTTTTCTATGTATGAGGATATGTGTGAGGTCCTTTAACTCATGAATAACATTTGTGTTAACATGGAAATAAGTGGTCACAAAATAAATGACCATAGCTTTTCATTCTTTATTATGACTTTTCTTTGCCCCAAAAAATAATACAACTTTATAAAAGAAGGCGGTTTTTTGGTGAATTTGGTAGCTCAGTGAGAATAATGACAAAGCGATAAAACCATTGTCTAACATATTTGCTGCCACATGAAGAAAGGGCAAAGCATAATAAAGAAACTATGATACCCTGGATCAAGTATTTTGGAAAAGATGAATCCTACAAAAGAAAACAGTTCCAAAGCTGAGATCAAGATCTTTGATCTACATCTATTACCTGGGAGACAAAGAAAAAGACATTAATGCTTTTTGCCCTTGGCCTTTCCATCTCTAATGCAGTCTTCCAAGTTTAAATACATGTATTAAAATGTCAAGAGTGAGCACCAGAAGAGTAAAATTAGGACAAATAACTCTCAACCTACTCTAAGGAAGGAAAAGAAGAAAAAGAAAAAGCATGATAATCCAACAAAATATATGAAAAGGATGAAAAAGGGTCATCAAGAAAGCACAGTAAATAGAAATCAGAAGAGACACACAGAATTAGCCTAAGAAAATTGATTAAATTACCCCTGAAAGGACAGAGTAATACTGAGTTAGAAAAATCTTCTAATCCCAAGATGCCAGTCAGATACAATGAAACAAAGTGACACAGAATTATTAAAACTAAAAAATACAACTATTTACATATGTCATAAACAATATAGGAGTAAAACATGTAGTCATGCTAATTAAATTATTATATAATAAAGTATAATTCAACACAGTTGATTTTACTTTTATACAAAATATAATTCAAAATGGCTGAAACTATAATTCTATCTCACACAAATAAAAATAGGGTCAATTAAGGAAATTCAGTAGTCATGAATCATCAAGCATCTACTGACCCACCTTCTAGATATGTAAATAAAATAGTCATGGAAAGGTTAAAAAATTAAAAAAGAAAAAATTCTATAATCATAGAGGTTTAAGCAAAGTTCTACTAGAAATTTGTGAATTAAACTGTCCAAAATATAGGTGAGCAGAATAGTTTAAATTTAATTATAATTGATATATACAAAATTTCAAATCCAAGAACAATGCCTATTCTTTTAAGACACATGCCAAATGGTCTTTAAAAGAGCATGTATTAAATTTGGTCAGTAAGAAATTTCAATAAGTACCTAAAACATATAATATTATTGATAAACACAGGAGGAATAACACATAATGAAAGGCAAAACCAAATGTTGGACTATCAGATGGTCAAGTGATAACATTCCTTGCCTTATGTGCAAATGAATACAAGCCAAGATACAACAGAGACATTTGCACACCCATGTTTATTGCAGCAATATTTACAATAGCCGAGCTATGGAAACAGCTCAGATGCTCTACAACTGATGTATGGATCAAGAAAATGTAGTATATATACCTAATGGAATACTATTCATCCATAAAGAATGAAATTACATCATCTGCAGAAAAATGGATTGAACTAAAAATCATCATGTTATGTGATAAGTCAGGTTCAGAAAGACAAAAGTCACGTTTTTTTCTCATGTGTGCAAGTTATACTTAAAAGATAAATGCATACATAAATACACAAATGATCACATATATAGATCACATATAAGTATATCTATCTATAGATCTATCTCTAGAGAGAGAGAGAGAGAGAGAGAGAGAATATGTTTGTAATAGTGAAACTGTTTAAGGGAGGAGAGAAAGGAAAGAGAATGAAAGAGAGAGAATGATACCAAAATATACTGCATCTGTGTATATAGATGATATAATGAAATACACTGAAAGCTGTTGAATAATAAGGGCATAGTGGAATAGGGGAAAATGTAATAGAGGGGGTTATTCTGATTAAAGTACAAAATATTCATTGGTGAAATATCATGGAGCAATCCCCTTGAACAATGAATACAGACTTAAAAAATGAATGACACAAATGTAAAACAGGTCCTGTTCAGAAGAGGGGAGAAGGTGAACACAGAGGATAAAGGAGGGTGAATATGGTAAATGTACTTTGTATACTTGCATGAAAATAGAAAAATGAAACCTTTGAAGTTGTTTTAAGTAGGGAATGGAGAATGATAGAGGGGGTGAACCCAACCAAGGTACATTGTAAGCACACATGTAAATGTGACAATGAAACTCCCTTGTACAACTAAATATATGCTAATAAAATGTTTAAATAATAAAGGAATACTTAGCAAAAACCACACTTAAAAGTATAAATTAAGAGGTTGCTCTTTTTTAGGAGTATATTGATGTCAAAAAGGGTAGAAAAATAAATAGACCAATATCTGTAGAAATTGAATTGCAAAGTTAATTGAATATTTACCTTGTTGTAGAATCCTAGCCAAGACAGTTTTATGTGGGAAATTCTATTAAGCCTTAAAGTTTCGACTTGCATAAAATTTTTTGGGACATAGGAAGACACTGAAACATCAGAAAACTTCCTAACTCACATTTTGAGATTCACTTCACTTTCCATATGTCTTCTTTATTTCCTATCTTTTTCTGATTTTGCTTTGTGAGTTTTACTTCCAATATGCAGAAATACCTATTGTGGAAGAATATATGATCATCTCAATACATACTAAAATATGCCAATCAATCTTCTTCTTTGTAAAATTAATATACACCAAGAAAAGAAAAATATAAAAAACTCTCAACTGAAAAAAATTAAAATGTAAAAATAGTATATGGAAATCCCTCAGCCCAAGAAAGGATCACCTTTCAAGTCAAACTGAAAACGTAACTCTTCAGGGACAATCAATAGAGCCAGCCAATTAAATTCAAGGAAAACTGAAGTGGCATACTGCAATCCAAAAACACACTTTGTAGAACATATATCTAATTAAACAAGGTGGAAAAGTGACAACACAAAACTTTTCTGGATTTATTAATGACCTTTGGACATTTTATAAAGAAAGCTGGGTGTGGTAGTACCCAACTGTAATCCCAGCACTGAGGAGATGGGGCTGGGGGTGTGCAGGAAGATTGTAAGTTCAAGGTCAGCTTGGAAAACATAGTGAGACCCCCATCTCAAAAAATTAAGAATTGGCTCAAAAATTGTTAGAATGAGTTTAGTTGTTTAATAGTTTGCTAGATAAATATAAATAAGTAAGCATAAATAAATAGTTTACCCAGGAACAATAATGAAATAAAGAATTTCCTACACAACAGCATAAAAAGCCAAATAATATCTGTAAGTAAACCCATGAAAACCCTATAAAGAACAAAACGAAGGCTGGTTGTGGTGACTCATACCTGTAATCCTATCCACCTATGAGTCAGAAGTCAGAATAGCATTGGAGGTCAGCCCAGGCAAAAAGTTTGTGAAACCCCAACTCAACACATGGTGGTGTGTATCTCTAATCCAAGCTATGCAAGAGGCATAGGTAGGAGAATCACTGCCCAAGGTCAGCCAGGACAAAGATGTGAGACCTTACCCAAAAAGTAACTAAAGCAAAAAGGGGCTGGGTGGTAGCTCAAGTGGTAGAGCTCATGTCTATCAAGTGCAAAACCCTGAGTTCAAATCCCAGTGCCACCAATAAAAGAAAAAGAAAAAAACCTAAAAGACACAAAACAAAATCTACATGGTAAGCTTCTCTATCCTGAATGAAAATTTGTGTTTTTTTTCCTTTATTGTTGTGATGGGTGGAGTACATTGTGGTGTTTACGCAGGTTCTTACCATGTATTGAATGTATAATACTTGAATTCACCTCCTCTACCCTGAATGAAGAGTTTTTAACAGTTTATTATTTTTCCTATAAATTAACTTGCAAGTTCAAATACCTCTCATTTAAATCAAGATGTTTTTAATGAAAACTGGCAAGTCTAAAAAAGAATGCTTCTAAGCAGTCAACAGGATTTAGGAAAAGAATAGTAAGAGGTGTGTCACCATTATAAAGTACACGAACTTCTTACAGGACAAACCAATCAGTTAACAGGAGACTTCCAAACTCATCGTGTGCATATGTTAATACAATTTGTGCCAAAAGTGGTATTTCACCTCAAAAGTTGGTCTGCTTACTAAATGATCCCAGGAAAACATGATTTGCTTTTACAGGATCAAAATGAATTCGAATTCTGTGGCAGGGGATGTCAGCTGTTCACTAAACTGGTTTCTTCTGGGGAAAGTGATATGGGCCTGTGGCTGATCTAGGAGTGGTACATTAGAAGTAGAGTACAAAATGACTACACATGGCTCACAACTGCTCTCCCTCCACCCCACAAGACAGGTCTGCAAACCACCACTGGAAAATGGCAGAGAGAGAGTGTCCTGACTCCCGAGTTTGAGTGCAGGTCAGCTGGCATCCTCCCACCCCACCACTGTTCTTAAGGGAAACTCTTCTACTCTGTTGAGCTCAGTTTTTAAAGAAATCTAATTATTTCAGTAGTTGTGTTCCCCAACTAATACAATCTGTTCCACATAAAGAATAAAAATTAATCTCATTGTGTATTAAGAGATAAACTGGATGCAAGCCCATAAAATAAAAAAAAAACCTGGTAATTATTTTATCTTATAAAATCTTCCTTTACAAAGGTATAACTAATAAAGTTAAAATACAGGTGATGTCTGGGTAAAAATATTTACATTCTATTTAAAATTTTAAATTTTTTTTGAAAAAGAACTCTCATAAATCAACTTTAAGAAGAAAACTACCCAACAGAAAAATGGGCAAAGAAATATAAGCAGAACATTTACAGAAGAAACTTTTCATGTATTAAGCAATTTGAAATACAAGTGAAAAAAGAACATATTTCCCTTTATCTGAAGAGCAAAACCAAAATAAAATTTTTTAAAAATTTAAAGACTGAAGAATAGATGTGGTAGAGGATTCAGAGGAACCAGCCTTGCCATGGAAAGATTAGTGTGATTTGACCACTGGGTCCAGCTGGAGACAATCTAGCATTTTTTTTAGATCTAAAAATGCACACACACTTTACTTTTTGTATCAATTCTTCTTCTAAGCATCTATTTTTTTAAAAATTCAACCTACTTCTACATTTATGAAAAGATATAAATACAAGGTATTTTCTGGAGCATTAATTATAATACAAACACCACATCTATGTATTATTTATGGAGGAAAGATTAAATAATATGTGGTATATCCATCTGGTAGCAGACTAAAAATGTAGATACAAATATGCAATGACATGAAAAGACTTCTGAACATACATAAGCAAAAATGTCAAAAGCAATGAGACATTTGTTTTTAATTTATATTTTCTGTCAATTACATATTTATATATTTGAATTTTAAAACATTTATCTGCTTATGTATGCATGTGCATATGTGTATATAACAGATAGATTAATATATTCATTTATGCAGATATGTACATACATACTTAAATGTAAATGCATAGATTTACATTCCTTGGAGCTTCCTGTCTCTCTCTCTCTCTCACACACACACACACACACACACACACACACACACACACATCCACCATCCTCTGGCTATGTGAGAAAAAGAGTGGGATAGTAGACAAAACACTTCTGTGTTTGTCCTGTGTACACCTATATTGTTTACAAAGTATTCATCAAAATATTTTGTTAAAAATCTTAAAAATATAAGATTTAACCTCATCAGTGTTCTTCCTAGTGAGTTTCATAAAACAGTGGTCCTCTGAGATATTTCATGTAAAATGAGATCAAATAATATTTTTCACTCACATTTTCAAGATTCTGTAAAGAGGATGCATCAATCAATGCCAAAAGGAAATTTTCAGCCTCCAGATAGAGAAGTAGGCTGTGAAGTATCAGTCATTGACTCTTTGGGCAAAAGTAACCGAGCATTTCTGAACTGATCATAGGTATTTCAAAGCTAGGAAGAATTGGTATGGCTGATTCATGAGTTCTGAAGGGTATCCATAAGGTTAGATATCAAAAGTTTATAGCTGCCTTTGAAGAGAAGCTATTTAACTTCCAGCAATATGTAATTAAATTAAGGAGGAAAATGAAGCTAAAGGTATTCCTAAATGAAGAACAAAATCCAAGAATTCTTCAATGTGAATCCAAATTATATTGCAAGTTCTATGAAGGGCACAAACACAAGTAAACTCAGTGAAAAGCAGCATGTCACCAGAATGTTATACATTACAACCACTAGCGACAGGTGGTCCAGTTGAACTTTAGATGTTGCGTGTGAGAAAAACCTAGCCTCTAACTAATGAAAAGGATGTGTGGCATGCAAAGACAAACATATGCTATTGTTGATTTACAAAAGTAGGCAGTGAATACAACAGAGATGTTTTGCTTTTGTTTTTCCTTTAAATCTTTGCTCCTAAACCAGTTTTTAAATTGATACTGTCCCTTAAAGTGTACTTCCTGCACCTGGATTCTCTCTGTTCTTCAAAAATCTTCAGGGGTTAAGTATTTCCTGTAGCCTTCATGTGGAATGGTAGTCCAACAGGAAGCCACATGACCTGTTCCTTTTGCTTAATGGAGCCTTTGTTGACCACCTTAAGTAATCGACAAGTATTTGTTGAGTAAATATAAAGAGTGAGACTTGTAAACAATGATATGTATAAATTGAGAGAACAAAATAGTCTCCTCAAAATTCAGAAGGCTGGCTTATCAGCAATTAAATTTTCTAAGAGGCTATCTTCAGAAAACTACTTAGTTTTGGTAACTTTCTTGTTTTCCGCAGTTGGCTGTGGTACATATTTTCCTATGTAACATTAAAATACAGTGGAATTAACCAGACATGGTGGTGTCTACCTGTAATCCCAGCACTGCAAAGGCTAAGGCAGGAAGATAGAGTTTAACACCAGCCTATACTAGATAGCATGGTCCTGCCTCAGAAAAGAAAGAACAAAGTAGAATTAATAATCTATGCAAAACAAAAAATAAAATTCTATTATTCAATATATTTAAATATTGTACCCTTTGAGTTCGTTTTACTCTTATTTTCTCTTGCCTCTTGCTATGTTCTTCCTTATGTATGTCTGCAATTCTAGTGAAACATACCACTCCTCAAAAAGTTGTGGAATTTGGTACTCAGGACATATGATGTAAATTGAAAACAGATTTGAGCTTATTTGAAAAATATATAAAATATATAAAATACACTGATAGAGAGTAGTTCTGTGTTAAGGTATATTTTGCCCTAAATCTTATATTTTAGTCACAACCTAACAGGAAAACAGAAACTTTCATATTTTTATAGCAGGAATATCTCATACAAGAAGTTGTTTACATGGATGATGAAGAGGCTGAGAAGTCAAAAAAGGGACAGAGACAGCCCTGTAATGAACACAGCAAGAAGCCCTGAGAGCTGAGGCCTGAGGGCCTGGGAAAAGGCAAATAAAACCCATATCCCAGCAGGTAGGGATGCCTGGCAGAAGGGAGCCCTGTTGAGGAGACTTATTCTTTCCAGAAATATTGCCCAAGGAAGAAAGTAGTTAATATCCTAGCTTCTTCCTTCTTCCTGCCCTCCAGATTTCTGTAAATGCCACCCATTCCCTGCATTAGCTGAAACAGAGCCTGGAAAATGCGGGCCACAGGAGCTGGTTTCCCTGTGATGCTGAATAGAATTGGAGGAGTGAGGAGAAGCTGGCTCAGATACATATTCCATTTGACATAAGCGACACATGAACACCCGCCTTGGTTTCACTTATGACAGTGTGAACAAAGGTTAAAGCCAAAAATAAAAGCATGTTAATTGCAACACATCCCCAAAGTCATTATTTTAGTACTCAATTATGAGTTGGTCAGCATATCCTTATAATCAAAAAGAAATAAATTATTAGCTACATTATGTATATGTGGAAATGATTATTGAAAAATCTTTATTTTAATCACTTATGAGAGCATAACTAACATCCTAGCATAAAAATTTAATTTCAGCTGTGTGTGGTGGTACATCCTGGTAGTTCCAGCACTAACTGAGGCAGAAAGATCAAGAGTTTGAGGTCAGCCCATGTATGAGCTCAAGATCAGTTTGGGCTACATAATGAGACCTTCTCTCAAAAAAAAAAAAATTTCAAAAGCCCACATTTGGCTCATTAAAAAAACAGAATTCAATACTGCCATAATAGACATCACTTTAGCTCATCTCTACAACTTTTTACAATATTACTTTTAATTATTGTGGCATGATAATTTATAAAATAATGTTTGTCCTTACTCAAACTGCCTAATGGGGTTTCACATAGGGTCATCAGGAACCATGTGGAACCCATGAGCAGCAGACTATGCAGTAAACTAGAAGCTTGCAGTAGACCATCATTTGGACCATAAGGACTCAAATGTAGCACTTGAAAAAATGTCAGGGGCAACAAGCTTAAAATACTTTATTTAAAGAATGTCTGAATATGGATATTTTTTGCTAAAAACAGTCAAGCTGAGAAATAGCAGATGCATCTTGTACATACCAACAAAAGAGAAATGTGGCCTTCATGTCGTGCTTCTTTTGTTGCTAAGGAAATTGTCATGCTATGTATGGGTAAAGTCACAAACCATCACAGGCAAAGGATGGTTTTAATTATTATCCAGACAAAGCATGCTGTTTCATTGCACTCATGGGCTTAAATCACATGTATTTCCCAAAGAGATTCAACATGAATTAAAATGAAAGTACAATATAATAAAGCTAAACCATTAACACAGAATTGAAGATACATTAATAATAAAAGGTTAAAAAAAATGTATCATGAAACTCCAGCTTAAAAAAAAATTCACCTGAACTTTCTAGAAGCTGAAACAAAAAGGGAAAATGTTGGGTTCTGTAGCTTTCAGGGTCAAATAAAAGGAAATGTATATACCCATGGAAGAGAGATGTATCATGCCAGCCACACTGTAGCCTACCCAGAAAAAAGTTGGTTCAATCTCAATCAAAGGGCTAAAGGCCTATGCAATAAACTCAAGAGATATGCGTGTTTCCTTACTTAAATATTCAGTCTGAGTAGTTATTGTCATAATTTTATAAATTTCCCATGCTATGTCATTGCCTATGGCTTTTGTAAAATTTCTGATTATACGTGTAAATTTTTTTCAAAGTTACGTTATTGCTTCTAGGAGAACAAAATGATTATTTTTGGATCTTGAGAAAGCTGTCATGACAACGCTTTTAGTAAAAATCAGGCTGTGAATGATTAGAAACAACTTAATAATTCAAGAATTTAAAATGGATAATTTTGCATTGGAAAACAGAATTGGAAATCCCAACCATTTTGGCTCTTAGTTTAATTTTGGTGGAATGAGCTCCTTTATAAGGCTTTATATAGAAATAGATCACTATTGCCATCTCCTGGCAAACAGACCACATGACCATGATTCCAGTTTTGCAGAGCCATGTATTGCCAGAAAGCAAGATTACCCAATAAATAAGCAATAAAGAATTGAGCATTTAAAAAAACCATCACTGGAGTTTTATTCTTTATTCCTGTAAGACCTTTACAAAGATCCATTAAAGCTAATAAATAATAACATTTGTTATATGTGCTCTTTATGTTGGACAGAAATTCTGCTTGTATGACTTTTTAAATTAAATGCATATGGATCTACCTGTGATTGAAACAAATATTAGAGTTGCTTCAAAAATAAAACTTAGAACGTGTTTTCAGTGTGTTGAGGGAAAAGAGCCAGGATTGTACCACTGCATGCAGCCAAGAAAGTGACAGGTGGATTTCTACCATATAATAAAGCTGATGGAATGGATAACAGCTCTGACAGCATTAATCCATCTTTCTGCCATGGGTGCTTTCAGAGGAGATGAATGGTATACCTCCCTCCAAGTTGCCTTGCCACATCACTCTGTTTCTCTTTAGTTCTCTCCCTTTCTATTGTCCCCCTTTACCATCCACTGTTATTGATGCTTTGATCCCCCTGCCCCCACTTCCTCTCATCTGGACATCAAATCATCAGCTGCTTCTGAGCCTGGTTCATGTACTCCCTGCCTGAGATGCCAGCTGAGTCATTTATGAAGCGGATGTCACTCAAGTCTGCAAGCTGTATTCCAGTGTGCCATCCTGTCCTACAAGACTCTGAACTCCTGCTGCAGCTGAGTGAAAACGCAGAAGTGAGATATGGCTTCAGATCACTACCTTCCAACCCAAAAGTTATGTTTGACATAGCTTCATCAGGTCACATTTTAGAGATAATTATTTCATAAAGGATGAGCATGATAACCAACTTCCTCAAGACAGGTTGAAAGTTACAAGATAATTGACATTGAAAAAATAATTAAAGTCACTCTTTAGAGGACAAAGGGAAATTCATTGTGGTAGTTGTTGTTTACATTTACCACATTTTATCATGAGTTTTGATTAATCTAAATTACATCCTCTACCAGCTAGGTCAAGATTACTTTAGTTTACACTGAGATGAAAGAAGAATGAACATTTGAGAAATCAGCCTAGACGTGAGCTTTGAAGCATGAAATTACTCCAATTTTGTGACTTGGGAGGTATCTACTGAAGCTTCATATTGCCTGCTTGTTGTATCCCTAGTTAAACCAATTTCCTGAAGAACCAAGCCTGGGAAAACATCAAGAGGGAATGATCGTCTACATGTAGGAATACAATACCGGATTAATCTCAAGTCCAGAGGGCAGACCAAAGAAATGACATTGGAAATGTCCAGGTTCTACATCCCAGCTGATCACTTGCTCCAGAAACCTTTCCCTTTAGGAATAACACTGAATAAGTCAATGAGAATAAAAATCTTACAGAAATATTTAAAAGACTTTTGAAAGGAACATCAAAGTAAATAAAGAATATAATAAAAATAAGTCAAAAATAAAAAACAAGAAAATCCAAACAGCTAGAATATGAATAAACACATTCAAAATAATAGTAACATTAAATGTTAATTAGCATGTATAGCATTTACGGTGTGCCAGAAAGGGCTATGATCACTCCACATATATAATAAAATCAATCCTCACAAAACCCTATTTCTATGATGTATAACGGGGTAAGGAAACAGAGCAGAGAGAGGTTTGGAAACACCTAAAGGGACTTTAGGATTTTAAGATTCTAAGTAGTCTGTCTCTTGACCATGTTTTCTATGTCTCCTAAATATATTTGTGTCTATTTGGAAACACAATCTCTCTCTCTCTCTCTCTTTCTCTCTCTCTCTCTATCTCCCCTCTCATTCTCTTCTCTCTGTCCCTTATTTCTTTCCCCTTCTTGCCTTCCCATACTCTCCCTTCAACTCTCTTTTTATATGTTTGTCTATTATAGTAAATAGCATATACACTATTTTTCCCATCTTACAGAATGGTTAATCAAATCTGTCTAAGATCAGGCAATTTCAAAGTAGCAGAGCTAGGTTATAATCCAAATCTCACATCCTTCCCTCCTTATTTCACTGACTTCCAGGATATGTAGACCTTGAAAATGCACTGCTCAGATCTCTGACTGTAGGGACGTAGTTTTCTGAGAGCCCCAATTATCTCCCATCTGTATCTACCATCACATTTGCACCAAGGTCAAACTTCTCCTGGTCTGCTCTCATCCAGTGTCTGAGATCTTCGTGGGTAATTAATGTAGACCTATTCCTTCCATAGTACAGAACTACTCAAATAAAAGACATTGGCTCCAGGGCTCCCCATGATCCTGGCTTGAAACTTTCTTAGAACCTCACCACTCTTCCTATCCAATCTTCTTTCCTTCCTCCTTTCCTTCCACAAGGGTCAGGCCTGCATCATATGTGAGGTTCTCTCTTCCTACTCCTAATCCACTCAGCCAACCATTTATCTTTTCCAACTTCAAATAAGTACATTTCATTTACTTTATGGTGTATGACATAATTATTTTTTCACACAAAAATTTATATATTTATCATATACACATAACATAATATTTCAAAACATGTATACATTGTGAAATAGGTAAGTTGAGCTAATTAGCACATGTATTACTTCACATAGTTATGGCATTTTGTGATGGCAACACTTGAAATTATTCTTAGCAATTTTTAAGAATACAATACATTGTTGTTAGTCATCATGCTATATAGTACGTCTCTTAAGTTTGATCATCTTGAGCTGTTTCTCAGAAAAACCAAATTTATCATCCAGACCCAAATAATATTTTCAGAAACTCATTTACTAGATATGTAAAAGAGATAGTGATGGTTTTAGATAATTTATAACTAGTTGTTCACATATAAAAAAGATATTGATGGTTTTAGATATAATACTTATATTTAATTAATTATTTCAGTTTTATTAGATTCAATAAATGAATACAGAAATGAAAAGATAGAATGGAACAAACCCAATAATATAGCAACAAAATTAATTATGTCCTTATCTATTATATATTGCTGAACCTAAAGAATACATGCTAAAGTTTCATTAGAGTAAAAATTAATGAGCTTTTATAATGCTAGGCTTATAACCAATAGCAACCAGACTGCTCAAAATAGTATTGATCAGGAATTTCCAGAAGAACTGTGCACATTCCTTTCAACCCTTAAGTGATAATAAGACATTAAAGAACACTAAATTCCTTTTTCAGAGAAAAAAAGTTAGAGTTGTTTGGCTTTACACATTCTCAGTATTCTATAAGCTGATTAGATAACAACAAGCAACACTTTTTTCCCATGACAGTCTATGATTTATGATAGCCCTGAGGTAGTTAGCTCTTCCTACTTACACTTCTCAAAACTTGTTTTCTTTTTGTTGATCTATTCTCTTATTTGCCAGAGATTATCTTGAATTTTCTTTCAGCACTACATGATCCTGGGAACCTGGTGGTAACATTAATTCTCAAAGCCCAGCTATTTAGCACCTAGGAAAATGTCAGCACTGGAAATGTGCTTTGTAAAGCATTAACATCAGACTGATAACTCATACTTGGAGCATGGTATATAAGAGGCTCTGTGAGCCTTTAATAGTACCGATCATAGCCATTGAATATTCAAAGCCTTTAAAATCATTATGGAATATTTATCAATCAATACAATTGTACTTAAATAGGATTCAATTTTGGCTAAATTATCACAAAGATTGCCTCCATCATTATAACACTAGGACAGATGAACACCAGGCATGTGACAATGGGATATAATGCTCTAATACATCTGTACTGTTTAAATGACCTGGACAGCAGTAAATTATTGGCTAAGTCATTACAGATACAAATAACAAGGTAACTAAAGAAAAAGGGGCACAGGATATTTAAAAAAAATCTTTCTTTGTTGAAAAAAAAACCCTATTTAATTCAGACTGCCAAAGAATCTATTGAATTCTTCTGTTTGTTATGGGGCCATTTTTCAAGAGTAGAAGTCATGTTCAAAACCTCCAAGGTACAAGAGCTCTCTTTTTTCCATGTCCTCACCAGTGATTTCTCTCTCTCTCTCTCTCTTTCTCTCTCTTTTTATAACAACCATCCTAACAGAGATGATATCTTATTTGGGTTTCAATTTGTATTTCCCGCTGATAGTGATGTTGAACGTTTTCCTATTGGACATTTGTACGTCTTCTTTTGAGAAAATGTCTTCTCAGATCATTTTACTGATTTTAATTGGATTATTTGTTGTCTTCTGATTGAATTGTTTGAGTTTCTCATGTAGTTTTGAATGCTAGCACCTTATCATTTGTATGGTTCACATTTATGTTTCTTTAGTTTTTTTATTTGTTTGTTTGCTTGATTTAGTTACTTTTCAGGTATGGTCCAACATTTTTGTCCAAGGACAGCCTCAGACCTCAATCCTCCTAACTATGGCCTCCCCCTAGCAGGGATTCTAGGCATGGGCCACCATGCCAGCTTATTAATTGAGATGGAATTTTTCTTACTTTTGGGCCCAGCTGGCTTTGAACCCTATAATCCTCCAAATCTCTGTCTCCAAAGGAACTGGAATTACAGGTGTAAGCCCCCATGCCTGGTAATTTAGAAGCTTTCTAAGTTGATACAATATCATTTCTTTGTTTTTGTTTTTATTGCCTTGTGTTTCTGAAGCAACCTCCAAAAAGAAAGAAATAAAACCCTTAGGACCAATATCAAGAAGGTTTTCTCCTATTTTATCTTCTAGTAGTGTTATAGTTTCAGGTCTTGGGTTGAGTCTACTCTATTCTGAGTTGATTTTTATTTACGGTTGTGATAAGTGTCCAATTTCATTCTTCTGCATGTGACTATTCTATTCATCTCAACAATATATACTGAAGAGACTGTCCTTTCCTTACTGTAGGCACTCAGCACTGCTATTGAGAACAGCTGACTACAGATGAGTATGTAAATTAGAAGTACAGCCATTATGGAAACAAAGTGGAAGCTCCTCAAAACATTGAAAACAGAACAACCAAATCATCCTGGTAAATGGTTCCATTTCTGTGTACATATTCAAAGGTAATGGTCAGCATGTGGAAGAGACAGCTACACTCCTGCATTTGTTAAAGTATTATTCATAGTAACCATGATGCAGAATCAAGCTAGAAGTGCATCAACAGACACACACAAACAAATCTTTAAAAAGAAGGAAGCATTGTTCTTTGAGATGTCATGAATGAACACAGAAAAAATTATGCTAAATGAAATAGGTCAGGTACAAAAAGACAAATACCACATGAACTCACACATACAAGTGGAATATGAAAAAGTTGGACTCAGAAGAAAGAAGAATGTTAGTTAGCAGAGAGCAGGAAGGGGTAGAGATTGAAAAGATGCTGGCCAAAACATAGAATATTCCAAGGGATTAAGTTCAAAAGACCTATTTACAAATGGTGATTGGAGTTCATAAGAAAGTATTAAATGTTTAAACTGGTAAGAATAAATTTTAAATATTCCCACTACAAATTATAATATATAAGATAATTGATATGCTAATTAGCTTGATTTAGGCATTCTACAAAATGTGTCAAAACATTATATATATACAATTAATTTATTTTTGTCAATTAAAAACTAAAAATAAAGCACAGTAAAAAGGTCTACAAAGTAAACAAGAATGTTGACTGAATGTCCCAATGAAAATTTATTTTATAATCAAGCTTGCTGTTAGAAAACCTAGAATTTAATTGATATACAACATTTTTAATGAGCAAATGTCAAAAGTAAGTATGGAATCTCTGTTTACACAGAGCTGAAAACAGATGGTTTTTCAACTTGTACATACACAGGCATGTATAGTTGATATGGAAACCACCTACCCAGTCATGAGGATTCAATGCATCAGTATAGATGCATGCTTGCATTCTTACTTCACTCAATTAAATCAAAAGTTCAAAAATGTGTTGTTCTGAAACTAACAAAAGGTTTAGGCAAACCCAAAACTAATTCTAGAAAATAGTCTATTAATGCAGTGTATATAATGTGGATAAAACTAATATAAGGTATAAGACATAAAGGAAGCTATTCATATTGGTCATTATCAATGCAATTACCAATTGGCACAAAAATCATTAAAAACTAAATTCATAGATTAAGACCTTTTACTCTTCTGAGAGGAACTAAAAAATGTTCATGATCTTGTACATGAGTATACATTTTTTTCTAAAAAGATTTCTGTGTTAGTCTTATTCTTATTATTTCCTTTGCATTGAGAATTTTTTTCTCCAAACTAAACTAATTGAAAACAATTAAGGAACTTTAAAACAACACTCAACAGATTTTATCCACTTGTGACAAAAAAAACAATGATTCTTCTCATTTCAAATCATAACAAAGAATGCTCTACATTTTCTTAAAATTTTTTAATTTGCTTCTGCAGACAGAATGCTGTTTTGTTTCTCAAATTGCTGTGGTTTCAGATTCTTAATTTCAAAGTTGTTTGTATAGTCCTTTGTTGTTGCTTGGGCTTTGTATAGTGACAAACTTTAACTAATTGTAGAAGTGGCACTGGGGATAATGTCATTAAAACCACGCTTTTGCATAGATAATGTTAGTTGTTTACTTAATGTAAATCTTATATTTGGATAGTTTTATCTTGTTACATATCACATTGAGTGTTAACATTAAAAGATAGCATTTATTACACGCTTACTATATGTGAGCTCTGTGCTACATTTATTTTTGTTTTATTTATTTTTGCTTGCACTCTTATTTATCCTTACAACAAACCTCTGAGATAAATGCAATGATCTCAATTTTATGTGATGTGAGTAAAGAAGCCTTAAAGAAGTTCCCCCC
This sequence comes from Castor canadensis, assembly GCF_047511655.1. Lineage (NCBI taxonomy): Eukaryota > Metazoa > Chordata > Mammalia > Rodentia > Castoridae > Castor > Castor canadensis. The sequence goes on along the minus strand of NC_133390.1, from coordinate 92,830,389 downwards.
AGGACCACAAGGAGCACCTAGGAAATTGAGATTCTGCTCCAGGTCTGTCTGATTTCAGGGTTCTCACCCTAAATCATATGCTTGGCCATTGTCCCAAGTGATTGAATGGTTAAGTAATCCTCACAGAAGTTCCACCTATAGGGCCTTCATCACCTCCACAGAGTTAAATCAAGCTGGAAGAATGCATTTCTCTGAAAGAAAGCTTGGTGCTGCAAAGTGCTCCAGACAGCTTCTAAAGACGATGCAGAAAAACCCTCAGGTATACCTCAGTTATTTAATGCTCAGGGATTCGTATCATTCCACATGACTCAAAATATAGATAAGTAAAAGCTATTATGTGTTGAGTAAAGCTGAAAACATATCCTTCCCACTACCTTTGGTTCCCACCCCGTTTTAAATTACTTTTTTTTCTACAGTGGAGTTTATTGTAATATTTTTATTCATGTGTGTAATGTATTTTATCACATTTACCCCTCTGTTACTCTTTCTTATTACCTTTCCCCCTTTTAAAATAATTTCAATGCATTTCATTATTCTGTTTTCACATTTGTATAAAATGTACTTTGATCATATCCACCCTTTTAAAGAAAGGTGTTCTATGTACTCTTTATAATAATATGAACATTTCTCTTTTTCTAAAATTCTCAAAACTAATGAATGCATATCTATAAATCTAACTTTCTTACTTATTTAAAAATTCTACAAATATCATTCCTGCAAGCCTGCTGATCTAAATATATGTACTGTCTCATACATAGCTTTTCTACTTACATATGAACCATATTATCAACTTTTCTAATTTGTGTTTTCACCTTCCCTTCATTAACTAATTCTCTATGTGTGATTATAGTGGAACTTTTCAAACAGACATATTTTGCAAAAGTCTAAAAAGCTACAACTGTCTTGGATGTTTTTCCCTATGGTTTGCTGTTATATGTGATGATGTCACATATAACATAGCATATCATTCAGATTTCTCTTTTTTTCCTATTTAATCCTAAGTGCTATACTTCTCAGAATATTCCTGTCGATACTCTGACAGGATACAGCCTTAAAATTCTTTCTTGTTTACAAAAATCAAAGAAAACCTGCCTTATTCATTTTCTTACATAGTTCTCATAACCTCATAAATCATCAGAAGTATTGTTGGTTACCAGAAGGAGGTTGGAGGCAAGAGTTTCTATGAAGAAAGTCCTAGGGAACAGGTTGATGGCTACAGTCAAAAACATGTCATATCCCCAAACTGTGCTTTGTTTGTTTGTTTGTTCCTGAGAGAGAGAAACTATGGCATTTTGCTATGTTAACCAGCTGACCTCAAACTTCTGGGCTCAAACAGTCCTCCTTCCTAAGCCTCTCAAGTAGTTGGGAATATACGCATATGTTCCTTGCCCCCACCCCAATTGTTCTTAATATATCCTGGGCTATCCCAATATGACTATGCGATGAAGAGCTTCAAACTGATAGAAGAAAAAAACTTTTTTTTCTACAAAATATCATACTTCATTGTTCTTTCTTATGGAAGTGGTTCTTGACTAAAAAAAACAGAGTGTGAGGATATATGTCAAAGTATCTTGTCTTTAATAACAAGTATTGTCTAATCCTAACTGAAAATTTACATCAGTCTTTCCCAGATTATGTATAAAATATTGAGATTATGGGTTATCATTTCTATCCCCTATGAAGTTGGATTTTCTGACAGTAGGAGTTGTTGCCTGTTCATCTATTCATACCTAATACAGTTTACTTACCTCTTTGTTTTCAAAATGTCCCTTTCTGGCTCAAAACACAGGGTTTGCAGCAAGACTAAAGCTTCAGCACTTTGTTTGGGGGAAAGAAGTTAAGGCTTAGAATGAATTCAAAACTTTTAATGGCTCCCGGTTGACCAAAAGTAGCATTCAAACTTCTCACCATGACAAGGAAAGCCTCCGAGGCTCTTGATGGTTTTTATTTTTATAGTCTCACTCACTTCCTAATCACACTAGGGCTACATGAGAACACTGCAAATATCAGGAATGCTTCTGATTTCTTTTTGCTTCACTTCACTTGTGCCTGACATGTCCACTTTGCTTTTTCTGTTTGATTAGTACCTGACCCACTTTTTCTTCCCAACTTAAATTACAAATTACCTCCCAGGGAATTATTTACCTATATTTTGTAACACTGTACATTTTGAATGGATCTTTATTTTCATGTTTTATTATAACTGTATGGTTCTATCTCTCTGTCAGGTGCTCATCCTCCCTTGTAAACACACACAATTGGCTTTATGCCGAACCAAGGCAAATATTATATTATATTTTGTTCTGTAGTTTCTTTTTTTTACACAAAATCTGAAAAATAATAAAAAAAACTGCTTTTGAACATAATTACAGAACAATTATTTTCAAGTTAGAACATACTCTGCCTCTTACAGCTGCATGCCATTAGAGAACTCACTTAGCTTCTCTGAACTTCAGTTTCTTCACCTGCAAAAAAGAAAGAAAATAGCTTATTTCATACAATTTTGTAAATATAAAATTAACTGTTTTGTCTGGAACACTTTGGAGAGCTCTTTAAACTTTGTTATGTGAGCTTTCCCTTTTATTAGCATATAACTATATAGGTATTTATTTAAAAAAAAAAAGATGCTATAAGGGGAGACCATGCACAGGAGGGATAGGGAAAGGGAAGGAAACCTAAAACTTAAATGTGGTTGATTTGCTCACTGTAGAGGACCCTTAGTAATCTTAAACTGCTAGAGGCCACTATGGGAACGGGACTAAGGAGTAGTGAAGAGTTCTAATAGAGATGAACCAATTTGTATTGCAATACACATGTGCATGGAAACAACACAAAGAATCTCCCTGTATAGCTATTCTTATCTCAAACTAGCAAAAAACACCATGTTTTTCTTATTATCTTTTATGTTTTTTCTCCAACAAAATTGGAGAACAAGAAGGTGGAATAGGTTCTGCCTGGAGGCCAGTTGGGGTAGGTTGGAGGCGATGACCCAAATAAAGTATACACATGTAAGTAAATGTTAAAATGATAAAATAAAATTTAAAAAGAAAATATGCTATTTGTTATGGCTTCTTTCAACTATAAGAGTGAGTGAGAATAAAGGAATCAATTTAATTTTAATGATAAAGTTGTATGAAACAATCAAACTTGTTCCTAATGAGCTTTGGGCTTTAGGAACAGAAACAAAAAGAAAAAATATAAAAGATATTTTAAAAGTAAAATTTTTTAAGACACAATTATATTTTCTCAAATATTGTAATGAAGAAATATTAGATCTTTTGGTAATACTTAATCAGGGAATTTCTTTACTTTCATCAGGTTTAAAATCTGACTACACTAATTTCATTTGCCTCTTATTTGTGATTTGTTCTTTAATGTTATTCAAACACTGAAACAAATCTGAGTATATTATCCCCCTTTAATTTAATGTCTGCACATGGGATCTAGTGTGGACACAGTGGACAGTCAATGAGTATGAAAAACTGCAATATAGTATGAGCCAAGGATGGCCCCTTCTCCCACCTACCTTAGAAATTTAGAAGATACGATTTTTGGTCTTTTGGGCCAGGCTAACCTCACTCAGAATGATGTTCTCCAATTCCATCCATTTACCAGCGAATGATAACATTTTGTTCTTCTTCATGGCTGCATAAAATTCCATTGTGTATAGATACCACATTTTCTTGATCCATTCGTCAGTGCTGGGGCATCTTGGCTGTTTCCATAACTTGGCTATTGTGAATAGTGCCGCAATAAACATGGGTGTGCAGGTGCCTCTGGAGTAACAGTGTTTTGGGTATATCACCAAGAGTGGTATTACTGGATCAATTGGTAGATCGATGTCTAGCTTTTTAAGTAGCCTCCAAATTTTTTTCCAGAGTGGTTGTACTAGTCTACATTCCCACCAACAGTGTAAGAGGGTTCCTTTTTCTCCGCATCCTCAGAGAATAGGTAAGACACCTAAAAAATTAGCTAGCATTTGTTGCCCTCAACGCAGAGAAACTAAAGCAGATACCTTAAAAGCAACTGAGGCCAATAGGAAAAGGGGACCAGGAACTAGAGAAAAGGTTAGATCAAAAAGAATTAACCTAGAAGGTAACACACACGCACAGGAAATCAATGTGAGTCAACTCCCTATATTGCTATCCTTATCTCAACCAGCAAAAACCCTTGTTCCTTCCTATTATTGCTTATACTCTCTCTACAACAAAATTAGAAATAAGGGCAAAATAGTTTCTGCTGGGTATTGGAGGGGGAGAGGGAGGGGGCAGACTGGGTGGTAATGGAGGGGGTGGGGGCAGAGGAGAGAAATGAACCAAGCCTTGTATGCACATATGAATAATAAAAGAAAAAGGAAAAAAAAATAAAATAAAAATCTAAAAATAAAAAAAAAAAAAAGAAATTTAGAAGAAAGCAATAGCAAAAAGGCTTTCATCAGAAATACACTCATATTCATAATACATTACAGGAGCATAACAAATGGGGAAAGGTCACCACAGTCAGAAAGCCAAATATCTATTGGAGTCCATTCATTAATCTATTTGCTAATTACAGTTAAGGATTATAGATTTAATTTAGAAAAACTCTTTGGCTTGCCTATGGAGCTATCTCATTTTGGGCCTACTTGGCTGAAGGACAGCATGGGAACTTGCTCCTGTTCCTAATCACCATCAGTGGCTATGACTGAGACTGACCACCCGGATAGCTCCTAATTAGCCCAGCTTTGTATACATAGTCAAAACAACAGTCAATATATCCTGAAGTGAGCAGATCTTGACTCAAGCACATTCTGTTTAGAATCAAAGAAAACTATTCATTTAGTGACTTTCCAGGGTACGTAATGCTCCAAGAGACTTGAGGTTCCATGGAAGGACTATTTTAGTATTTTGTTTGACCATGATAACTTATGGTTTATTGGGAAAGTAAAAAAGCATCTCAGAAGAATTGGCTTCACTTTGTCACAAGACTATTACAAGATGAAAGTTGACGGCTTGCAAGTATTGATCCATATGTGCTCCTGAGAAACTCTACAGTCATTTTAACAATGATCCTTATTCCTTACACTAGGGTACTACACACTCTCTTTCTTAGCATTAGCACGCTGTAACCTAATGGCTATCTTCTGAAATCAAAGCAACTAGATGGTTTATAGAATTAGCAGTCAAATTTCCTGCCTCACATGTAATTACACACTTATCTACATCTATAACTATAAAAGTAGTCGAAAGCACTTAACATGTTCATGTTGCCTTTATTTAAAATTGGACAATATTAGTTTTTCCCTCATGAGTTTTATCCTTTTCTATTTGGAATAAAAGCATTAATTTTTCTTCTCTCCATGGTTTTAACATAGTACAAGTCAACACCATTTTATTTATGCTGTGTCTTAGCCCAAATGCCATCAGATATGTCAACTACCTACAGGAACATTGGAGTTTAGGACTGCCACCACTATATAATAGTCAAAGAGTAACAAACAATAAATACTGTGAGTCCAAACCAGACATGAATCAAGTCCCTTTCCTCAATTCCACCCTCCTGTGCTCAAATTACAGAAAGAAGTTAAAATATGTGACCTGGATCTAGACTTTATTTAAAGTTTCCTGCTTGGGTCCAATTTGCCTCTCCTGCTACTCAGTGTCCACTAGCTCTTAATCAAAGAGGGCAAACATTAAACAGCCTGATGCCTTGAGACATGGGGCATGCGGGTTGACAGAGGCAGTGTGATTTGTGGCTAAGCTCCTTTTTCAGTGGCTGAGACCTATGATGGATGTAAGTTAAACTGTTTCTCCATCTACTACTTCAAACTATTGAATAGGCTGGGTATCAGGCAATAATTTTTATAAAGTAACTTATTCGGATCACTTATTTAAAAGACATTTTTAAAAGAAAGATAACTTCTACATAAGCAAAGCCACATGAGATTGCTTTGGGAGATATTAAATAATAAAAAAGAAAAATATCAATAAAGTTCAGATAGTTGAGTAGTTATATATAGTTTCAATAAGTGTATTTCCCACCACTACTATTTTTAATAAAATTATGAGGTAGTGGTACTGCTTGAAGTGATTTTATGATGAGAGCACCATTATTTACAATACAGTTTCCTCTGTGCCCTGAGATAAAGGGACTGTGAACAAAACAAACCTTCATCAATGCATTGGAATCAGAATTATAGCTCGATGTATGTTCAATTATATTTCTTTGGGAAGAAATGTGAACAATTTTTATTTCAATTCCTATAAGGACAGAAAATGAAAAGGTCTTCTCTTGGAGAAAGTGAGTTTATAGCACAAGTGAAATTGGAAATGTCCACACTTACAGTATTTTAACGTTGCCTTGATGTCTCCATTATAAACTGATATATTCATGAAATTAAAATTCCTATGAATTGAATCTTAGCAATTTTTGGATCAAAATTAAAAGATGTCCACAATTCAGTAGGAGAGATTTAGTTGATTACAAAGAAAAAAACTGCATCTGTGCTTTTCATTAAGTTTATTCTAGAAATTTTACTTGTCATTTTACCTATTTAATTGTAGTTTGCTTTATTTTCTGATTCTGATCTTTGTGTTTAATTTTCTGACTTTAAATTTGGCAATTTGTACAATAAAAGAAACAAAACAAAACTTCCCAATTCATTAAAATTTTATAAACTATCTCCTTCTTAGACTTTCTATTCTTTTGAGATAAAAAAATTGAAAATATGGATAAAAAGGCAAATTCTTTGTAAAGCAGGTTACATTCTGTGGTCTTCAAATATTGGGTTTTCAAACAATTATTTCTTTTTTTTTTTCATTTTTCTTTTATTATTCATATGTGCATACAAGGCTTGGTTCATTTCTCCCCCCTGCCCCCACCCCTTCCCTTACCACCCACTCCGCCCCCTCCCTTCCCCCCCCAATACCCAGCAGAAACTATTTTGCCCTTATTCCTAATTTTGTTGGAGAGAGAGTATAAGCAATAATAGGAATGAACAAGGGTTTTTGCTGGTTGAGATAAAGGATAGCTATACAGGGCATTGACTCACATTGATTCCCTGTGCGTGGGTGTTACCTTCTAGGTTAATTCTTTTTGATCTAACCTTTTCTCTAGTACCTGTTCCCCTTTTCCTATTGGCCTCAGTTACTTTAAGGTATCTGCTTTAGTTTCTCTGCGTTAAGGGCAACAAATGCTAGCTAGTTTTTTAGGTGTCTCACCTATCCTCACCCCTTCCTTGTGTGCTCTCGCTTTTATCATGTGCTCATAGTCCAATCCCCTTGTTGTGTTTGCCTTTGATCTAATGTCCACATATGAGGGAGAACATATGATTTTTGGTCTTTTGGGCCAGGCTAACTTCACTCAGAATGATGTTCTCCAATTCCATCCATTTACCAGCAAATGATAACATTTCATTCTTCTTCATGGCTGCATAAAATTCCATTGTGTATAGATACCACATTTTCTTAATCCATTCGTCAGTGCTGGGGCATCTTGGCTGTTTCCATAACTTGGCTATTGTGAATAGTGCCACAATAAACATGGATGTGCAGGTGCCTCTGGAGTAACAGTCTTTTGGGTATATCCCCAAGAGTGGTATTGCTGGATCAAATGGTAGATCGATGTCCAGCTTTTTAAGTAGCCTCCAAATTTTTTTCCAGAGTGATTGTACTAGTCTACATTCCCACCAACAGTGTAAGAGGGTTCCTTTTTCCCTGCATCCTCGCCAACACCTGTTGTTGGTGGTGCTGCTGATGATGGCTATTCTCACAGGGGTGAGGTGGAATCTTAGTGTGGTTTTAATTTGCATTTCCTTTATTGCTAGAGATGGTGAGCATTTTTTCATGTGTTTTTTTGGCCATTTGAATTTCTTCTTTTGAGAAAGTTCTGTTTAGTTCACGTGCCCATTTCTTTATTGGTTCATTAGTTTTGGGAGAATTTAGTTTTTTAAGTTCCCTGCAAACAATTATTTCTTATAAGAGCAAAGTGGATGACTATCATCCAAATACAGAAAACAAGTTCAAACCACTACTTTAAGTGAATCATTGACAACCTGTTAGCTTTCTCTCTGAGTGTAATTTGCAAAAGAGATAATCAATCTACAGATGGCTTAATAAAAAAGGATCTAAATTTGGGTTTTTCTTCAAATATTCTCTATGAATATACCAAGTGCAAATTCTAATTTTTTTTTACAAATACAGATATTTATTAATAATTATGCCATTATATTAATGAAAACTAAAATTATTTGGCAATAGGATATTACTAGCAGTGTTAAAGGTTCTTCAATGAAGTAATGCATTTTATATTTACAGTGTAGGAAGTATTATCTTGGATTTCCAGATGAGGAAACTTAAAACCAGAATTTAAAAGACTTGTCAAGATCACAGTATGACAGAGATATGAATCATCTATGTCTAGCCCCAAAAGCAACATTCTCAATCACTACTTTTACAAAACTGACTCTCTTTTATATTAGGACTTAGCTCTCTGCAGTTTTCCTAAATAAAAAGCTATAAGCAAGATTGGGACGTGTTTAATAATTAGGAAAAACACAGCAGAGATTCTCTTAGAAAGGAAAATACCAGGGTTCAAGAGTTAACAAGCTGTGTAATATAGGAACTATTTTTCCAAGAGACAGTAGTAAAGTGCCATTAAACATTGACAAATTTCTAAAATGATCTCAATAACATGACAGCAGGTTAAAATGCCAGGCCCTATTGGGTTTTTCTAGTTTTACAGTTATCGTTTTACTATAAATAACAATCTGTGACAACACCATGATCACCACTATGAGCAAAAATAAACTAAGCAGCAAAGGAATAGAGGTATGCTCCTTTTCAGTAGTCTTCAATATACTGCAGAGCAAAGCATATACCTGAAGTTGTGACACTTGAAGAAAGCAAGGTTTAAACAAAGGTGAGGCAAGCCAGTAACATTTCTTTAGTTAAAGATTTTCTGGCAAAAGAGACAGAGTCAACAAAGATTCAAAGGCAAAAAAGATCAGAAATAAAGTCAAAGAAGTGATCAGGGTCAGATAACACAGCTTGTACAAAATGCTAACATTTTCATTGTAGCTAAGTGGAGAAGGAAGCTAGTAGATGGTTTGGAGCAAATAGTGGAGATTAAGTGAAGTTTTAAGAGGTTCAACTTAGCTTCCTGATGAAGAACAGATAGCAGGAACAAGAATAGCAAGCAGGGAAAACACATAGGAGTGTACTGAGTGAATCCTAGAAGGGAAGATGGCAGCTTTTGGCCAGAATATTAGCAGTAGAAATAGTGGAGAAACTGACAAACTCAAGATTGAATCTAGACCCAATAGGATATGCTGCATACTGGAATGATAGCAGAAGGAAGAAAAATAAAATTCAGACACAACAGTGATTTTAGAAAATCCACAGTTAGCAAAAAGCAACAGTATTCATATCGTGAAGAAAGGCAAAGTAAATCTGTGAGAGCATTCTTTCTTTGCTACAGCCTGGCCATAGGAAGAGATGGCAATGCAATGTAATATGCTTGTGACCTTGGATAGACACTGTGATGCCAACAAGTGCCAGATGACCCAGACCTGCTTCATCTGTTTTTTCTACATACTCACTTGGATATAAAATGGTATATATATTATATATTTAATTGCATATATTTAATTACCAAATACAATACATCTTTTGTATTGTGGATCTAACCCAGTGCCTGGCACAAGCTAAGCAAGTGCTCTACAACTGAACTACATTCCCAGCCTAATCATGCCTTTTTTTTCTAAAAAGTTTGGCATATCCTTTACTTAACTTTAAAGAGTAAGTACAAGTATCCTCAAAATTTTATTAATCCTCAAAGCATTAATAAAAATCACATTAACTGTGGGTGTCTCTTCTAATACACTGTCAATTTAGAGATTCTCTTTTAGAGTTTTGCTCTGAAAGTGAATTGCTTGGTGCTGTCAGGAGAGTTAAGAAACAGAGTTAACACACACATCAAACTTGCACCAATGCATCTCCATCCATTCATCTATTCCATAAATGTTTACTGGGTACCTAATATGCATCAAACATCATCTCAGGTACCACAGTTTTAGAAATGAATAATCAAATCTAGGCCTGATCCATCAGTTGAGGATCTCAGTGTCTGAAAGTCAAACATGACCTTGAGTGTGTAATTGCAAGTTAGAGCTGTAAATAAAATATATTAAGGAAATGCAAGGCTCTACACGACACCACCAAAGAAGCGGGACAATACATGACACGTATATTTTAACATAATACAAGTTTTGTTTGTTCAGTTGATAGACCTTCTGAGTGATTTACAATCTCTATGTGGACATTAAACATTAAATATATCAATATATCTATGGGCATGTGAAAACAGTAAATAAATTAGAATAGGTTTAATTTTTTTGGTTATTTTAATCCTTAGCACAAAACATGAGACATACTTATATGCAAAAAATTTTATTGAAGAATTAAAAAATGAATAAATGAATCAATTTGTTAGAAGAAAAAAATGAAGAGTAATGAAGTTTTGAGAACAGAAAGAAACTGACAGAAACTTTCAAAAGTAAGAAAGCTCACCAGAACCTTTTTTGCCTTCCATCTCTTAGACACATCCATTATTTCTGCAGTCTCCATAAATTACCCAGCTGTAGTTTCTGTGAGAAGTGATATATTGAAAAACCAGAGATGTTTCCTGTGCTTTTCAATACTTGATAAGTGTATATGGGTTACAACTGACTACAGTACTTCCAAATACCCATTTAAGTCTTACGTTTCTTCTCCTTTGAAAGTGACCCCATTTTGCTCTACATGCTTTGGTTTTAAACCCTGAAAGTAGAAAACATTTTAAAAAATTAACAACACTTGGAGAAAGCTAATTTCCTTGAAAAAACACCCCCCCCCACTCACAAATCTTGATGTTTTCTTACAGACGTAATAGGTCCATGCAGGCTTTGTAAAATGGCATGACAGTTACCATGGATATTTTTTAAAAATAAAATACAGTGTGATTTCAATGACAGATACTGTCAAGGCCTTTGACAGAGTAAATTACATATTTCTGGGGTTTAATAAGTCTTCTTTTGTATGTTTTCTCTTTTTCTGTTTAATAGTTAAGAATACAGAAAATTGCAGAGTATATTAGCCTCCTAATGACCATTCATCTATAGTAAACAACTTTCATATTTTCTATGTTCGATTCAAGCATTCTGTTTATTAAATAATTAAAACATTAACATGAAATTAAGATTTTAAATGGGTTTTCTCACATAAACTTCATAATCCCAACACTGTTTCCTGCCATAGTTTCCCAAAGGCAAGTACTTGGTGTGCTTAATTCCATTTCATATTTTTGTATTTTTATTACATAACTGTACCTATCCACAAATAAAAGTCATATTATGCATCAATCAACAATCTGTTTTTGAGTCAGCATGATATATTTTGAGATACATTGAGATTGACTCCTCCTACAGATTCCTCCTGTTTGTACCACCAATTCTAGGTCATTTAAAAATTCTTCCTATTCTGGGATTAAGACAACAACCTACAAAATGGGAGAAAATATTTGCAAAGGGCACTCTGACAAGTATTGACTGGCAAGTTTTGGCTGTCCAGAATATATAAGGAAGTAAAAAACATGAACTTAAAAACACACACACACACACACACACACACAAATGTTAAGTGTCTACTTTTGATATAGAGGAATAACAATCATCTTGGTTTTGTTATTTGGTGTGTTTAATGGAATAATGTCCCCCAGAAAATGTCTATATCTTAATATACCAGAACCTATGAATATGTTCTTTCCATAAAAAGGGGAATTAAGGTTACATCTCAAATCAAGTTGCTAGTTAACTGACATTAAAATGTTGAGATTCTTCTGGATTATCTAAGTAAGGGAGAGAATGGTTGTTTTTAGTGAAAGAGGGTGAAAGAAAAGTCATAGAGATTTTTGAAGATGGCATTGGAACTAGTAAAAAGAGGCCATGAGCCAAGGAAAGCAGTGCCCTTTAGAGTCTGGCAAGGTAAGGAAGCAGTTCACCCCCAGAGCTTTCAGAAAGAATGCAACTCTCCAGGAATGGTTTTCAGACTTCTGACCTCCAGAAACCTAAGATAATAAATTTGTATTATTCCAAACCACTGTATTTGTGTTGATTTGCTACACAAGCAATAGGAGAACAGTAAAATTAGTATTGAGTAATTGTACTAAAGTATTAATTCTAATAGTTTTTCTGCAACTTCTCTTGGATTTTTACATGTAAAATCATAAAGAACATAAATAACCATAATTTTGCCATTTCCTGTCTAAAACTTATATCTCATTTAAGCATTTTGTGTCACTTCATTGGATAGGGAACACAAAATGATGCTATGGTTGCTGCTACTTTTATAGAATGATGCTATTTTACCAGGTATATGATATTTACTGGTTGGCAAATGCCATTTATAAGGTAGGAGAAGTCCTTACCTAGTATGAGTTTTCTAGTAGCTCTAACAAATTTCCTACTCAGCATCCCCTTTAGATATTTGACAGTCATCTCAAATCTCGTAGGGCTCACCCTCTCCAAGTTGCCTCATCTTCCAAACTTCCCCATCTCAACAAACAATACCACTATTCACACAGAGAGTTAATCCAAATATAGGAGTTCTTCTATATCCCACTACTTCCTGCATTTGTCATATCCAATTTCTCAGCAAATCCAGTAAGTCCCAATGTTGCTACCATAACATAATCAGATACTTTCATTCCAGCTGACTTAAAGGGGCCTCTACCACATTTCACCTCGACTGCAATACCCTCCTTACTACTCTATGCAAACAGTCCATTATTTCAGGCAGGCAGAAGACCTTTTAATGGTTTACTTTTGTTTTGTTTTTTGGCTGTATTGGGGTTTGAACTCAGGGTCCCATGCTTGTTAGGCAGGTGCTCTACCTCTTGAGCCACTCCACCAGCCCCAGAATGACCTTTTAAAACTCTAAATTTTTTGATAAAATTCCTCCTTTCAAATTTCTCCAGTGGCTTCCCAGGAACTGCAAACTTTTAATTTATGCATCTATTTATTTAAATTAACAGATAATAATAGGAATATAGTATGACATTTTGGTACACTTCCACATTGCATACTGATCAACTCAGGATATTTAGGTTATCCATCATTTCAAATATTTTGAAAATTTAAAATCCTCTCTTCTAGCTATTTTGAATTATATGGTAAAATATTATGAACTATATTGCCTTCTTGTAACAGGTGCAAAATTTAATCTAAATCTTGGCCATAACCTTTAAGGCTTTAGGTGATCTGGTCCCATATCCTTCCATTGTACTTCCTCATCCGGTCCAGACACACTACCTTTTTTGCTATTCCTTAAGCATTTTTAAGTAGTTCCAACTTTAGGTACTTGGCAATCCCTCTTCTGGAAGCCCTCCTTCCTTAGATATTCCCATGGATTACTTTCTTTCCCCATCCAGGTGTCAGTGTAAATGCTTATCTCCTTAAAAGCACTCCTTGATCATGAAATCTAAACTATCTAAAGTATAGATACTTTCACATAGTTATTTGTTCCTTCATTTTCTACATAGAACCAATTGTTACCTACCTATATGATACAAGAACATATATAGTTTGCTTTTATTGTCCTTATAACTATAATATAGGATTCATAAGGACAGAGATTGTGTCTGGCATGACAGAGATTGTTATCATAACATCTCCAGTGCTTCAAAAAATGGTCACCACACACAAGTTGCTATGAAAATATGTGTTAAATTTAATCAAATACTCCACCTGTATCTAAAATAAAGAGTATATTGTGACAATGGTAAGTGTTGTGAATCAACATGTATATGGTCTCTTACACTGTCACATTGTCAGTTTTTAAGTTATCTCTTTTGCTTAAAAATAATAGACTATATTCTTTAAATCTATTACATAAAATGAATCAATTATTAAACCAAAGAAGACAAATATGGTTTAAAAATATGATGAAGATTCTTTTAAACTATTCATGAATATTGTTTTCAGCTCCTGATTATTAATTTTGGAAATGAAAAATCAATTATTATGTAATGGCTTCTAATTTGAGCAAAGTCACAAAGAAAATTGGAAGACTGCACTGAGGAATTAACCCAGACCATTACAAAGGGATATAAACTTATTTTTAAAATATGAAAAATAAGAGAACACAGGGATAGATTGTGAAGTTCCAAAATAAACCCAATAGAAGTTTACAAAGTGGAGATGGTAAGGAATGACAGAAAGGCATTTGATGTAACAATGGCTGACCATTCTGAACTCAAGTAGAAAACATACATGTTGAACTTGTAAATAGCTTTCATAGAATTGATTCCTCTTGTGCTTTGGAATCTTATTTTTAAGCTCATATGGATGGGGAATTTCTTAAGAACTTTTGTCATTGTTGCTATTATTATTGTCATCATGTCTTACTTGTATCTATGTGCTCATTTGTTTCTGCTTTTTGAGTTCCCATGTCAAAGTTGTCTCTAAACAACTCACAGGTATGCATTTAATAACCAAGTCTTATGATGAATGCTTGGGGCCTGTGTCTGGAGGTTACCACATGAAAGTTTCTGAGTCAGTGGGCACTTTGGCCTAGGTCCTAAAATGCCCCCATTTCTCTTTTCTACTCTTTCTATGCAGAAAGTTAATACTAGCTACAAACAGATAGCCCCCAAAACCTTTCTAATTGCTCCTCATGATTGCATCTTGCCTCAGTTTTAAGCCATTAATACTACTCCATATCCTGTGCAAGCCAGTCTGGTTTTGTTACCACACAACATTGTACCCCAACCACCTGTTCTTGTTTTCTGGTCCTAGACCCCAGTAGGTCTGTGACTTAAGCATTTAAACACTGAGGTGTGCTTCTATTCTGCTGTTGAATCACACAACCATATATATGTGGCCAACATTGATTTTTATATTTTTTAGTTTTTCTGATACTATAGACTATCTTCTTTCTATTTTACTCAGAAATGGCTAATTAAAAACAAGGAGACCAATTCCAATATTGCCTTACTTGCTATGACTTTGGTACTAGAAAAAGATTTTCTCTTAAAGCATTTTGCTTTACCTTTGTGGATCTTAACGAATGTTATCAATTTCTACTACATATGAAATGTCCTCAGCTAGTGGATTCCCCACTGGTATGGATGGCACTTCTGCTCCATAAATGGAATTCAGTGCTCTACATGAGTTGGTTTAATCGTGCTCAAACTCACGAAATCAGCAAACATCCTCATTATGACAACTGTATTGTTTAATTAAATAGTGCATTGATGAAATGTAAGTGCCAAAAGCAGTTTTTCTGTTAGATTTTAGTTGAGTGGTTATTATCATTTTTTATATAAAATGCTGCTTGTGTGTGGATCAATGAATGCAAAAGAAAAGAGTTCTTTGCAACTATCTTGAAAATCATGTTCCACTTTAAAGTAGAAAATCTGAAAATCATAGAATTCTGTGGATGGCTTGTGCTACAAAGAATAAACAGCTATCTAGTGAATAGATCTAAGAAAATATATTAATACTACTTAAGATTTTGTAAATGAATGAACATTTTTATGTTTTAAGTTGAAATAGTATTTAAAGTGGAATTGTGTTATTTTTCATGATTCTCAGCTTTAGTAAGCATTTTTCATTAGCATATATTAGGGTACACAGGGTTTCAGTGTCACATTTACTATGTGCTCACATGTATTTTGAGTAGATTAACTTCCTCCACCATTCTCTTTCATTATTCCATTCTTACAACAAGTTAAACAAGTTTCATTGTTCAATTTTCATGCACATATACAAAGTATATAGACCACATTTGTCCTCCTTTAACATCTCCATTTACCCTCCCCACTCTCACTGATACCTATCTCTGGACAGGACCTGTTTTACCATCCTGTCCTTCATTTTTGCCTTGGTATTTCAGGTGTGTATATATCATATTTTAATCAGATCAACCCCTCCATACATACTCTTTCTCTATGGCCCTGTTCCTCTATTACTCAACAGTACTCAATGCATTTTGCTATACATCTTCATACACAGATGCAATGTATTTCAATATTATTCACTCTCTGTCATTCTCTTTTCCTCTCCTGTCATGCCACAGTACCCCAAACAGAGTCAGTATTACAATCATATTGCAACCATATTCTCTCTCTCTCAATCTTTCTCCATATATATCTTTATATATATATATATATATATATATATATATATATATATATATATATATATATACAGACATATATATCATATATATGTATATATACATATATAAATAATAAGATCATATATGTAATTTATGCATATGTACATTTATCTTTTATGTCTAGCTTCCACATATGAGGAAAAATATGCAACCTTTATCCTTCTGAGCCTGGCTTACTTTGCTTAACATTATGCTCTCAAGTTCCATCCATTTACTTGCAAACAAAATAATTTCATTCTTTTTATGGCTGAGTAATACTGCATTGTGTATATACACCATATTTTCTTAGTCCATTCATCAGTAGTAGCCAGCATTTTTGATTATCCAATTAGATATGAGTTTCAGTAACTTCTATTGTATTTTTGCTACTACCAGAAATGTATTGAGAGTAAAAACAGAGAACTTGCTTCTTTATAAAGACAAAAGTGAGAATAAAATAATCTAATTTAGTGATAAAATAATTTTCTTTGTCTTGAATAAATTTTATATACCATTTCTGCTCAGATACATAAATAAAGAGAAAAACAACTTCCAGTAATGCAGTTCTTATGGTTCCAGAGTTTTGGAAGATTAGTCTTAGAATTGTGTGATTTGAGTCCAGACAAGATGAAGTCGGGGAAGTTTGAAAACACATTGACCTGCTTGGGGATTTGCTACATAAGAGCATATGAGCATATGTATATGAGACTTGTGGAGGATTCTGGCTTAGTGAACAGTTAGGATGACAATCCAAACTACTGTCCCTCTAAAAAGTTCTGCACTGCAAACCCTGGCTCATTGCCATTGAGAGCCTTTGTGGAACTACTTAGAAAATGTGCTTATGATTACATTTTACTTCAAAAATAATCTTTTGAGTCCCTTAGAGATTTTTCCAAAGGCATAAGTGAGGAAATCAAAATTGCCAAATAAAAATTGTCAAAATTTTTTTTCTATTTATGGAAACACTGACACAATAAAACAAAGAAAAACAATAAAATTCGCTGTGTAATAGACACATTTTTCCACATTTCACATGGACTCAACTTCAGGAAATAAGGTCCATATTTGAATCCTTTCTCAGATGGTATATTTTTATTTATTTAAGTGATATTTATTGATGTCAGGTAGGTGCTTGCAGGAACGACTACAAGCTGAATCTTGCTGAATCTTTTGTGAGTGAAGAGTATTGTAAGGTCAGTGCAAAGAAATTTCATATTTTGGTATGGAGACAAAAGAATTGTTGGAGACCGTCCCTTCATGGTTCCTTTTGTTACAAAGTAGACAGATCCAAGAAAACCAGAAAGTAAAATTTCCATTTTAGAAGCTAGAAAAAACTGGAACTCAACCCACTGCTGCTTTAAGAAGCACAGAGAAAAGGTACCCACACAGTTGGTTGCATAATTCCATAGTTAGTTCTGAATAACTCTGGTTGTTTGGGTCATTTAGATTTATGACTAGAAGAAAATTAAACTCATCTTAGAAAGACATTAATCTCCAGTAGAGGATCTTGAAGAGTAAATGGTATTTCTCAGGCAATGGTTATTTTTTCTCATTATGTCTTTAATATCATTTTTTTATTTGGGAAAATTTTAATACCAACATTTCATTTAAACATTAATACTCTCTGCACTAAACTAAATTGAGAGGATCTTGACTGTGCTACTGAATGTTTTACATCCTTACTTGGTATAAAATAGGCTTATTTACATTTTTCCTATTCATGCCTAAAATTTAACTATAATCCACAAACAGAGAGATGTAAATGCCTCCATAGCACTTTATTTCTCAAAAACATGATTTTAACTCTTTTCAAAAACTATATTTACATAATTCCTAAGATTATTTTCTCAAGAACAAAACCATTTGTAAAGCCCTGAAGATTCTGATATAATAGCTCATTGGGAAGCACGTTTTCCAAAGAATAAATATGGAGAAGTTAATGATCAATTGTATAAAGGTAATAAAACCATGATTCAGAGACAAGATGACAAAAAACCTTCATCTCCCAGATGTAACGCCTGTTAAATAGGCTGATGGGCAGAAACTGTGTCTATTTAAATGATAGGCTTCACCTGTGCTCAGGTCTCTTGGACTCTCCATCCAGTTTTCGTCTTTCTGAGGTAATGTAATGTAATGTTTCCTTGCTGGATCAAAAGTGGCTGAACTCAGCTATGTGAGGACAGCTCTCCTGAGCATTTCTCTTTTTTTGACACGAAGCAGTTTGATTTGAGGAAAGAAAATGATACCATGCAGAGGCTTAAGTTAGTTTTTGAACTTTAGTTCTGTTTCTCACAAGGCTAAATTCTTTGCTAAGTCTGAGGCAAAAAGGAGACTTTTCTTTTTGCTGTGTTGTACTCTCAGGTTTATACTCCATTCCCTGGAGTGCACCAGTAAAATTGAAGCAAGATAGGAAAGTACCACTGAGTACCAGCCTCCCTGTCATTTGTGTCATTTCTATCACTAAGTCTATAAAAATGAAACTTTTTACACCTACCCAAGACTGTTATTCCTCTTGTTCTTATATGGAAAAAATAAAGCCAATGAGCCACTGCAGTTAAAATGTGTGTAACTAACTTAAATAGAGGGCTAAAGAAACCAACTATATTTTTTGAAAGCATAATGGGTTATATCACTTAATTTTCATGCAAACATTACAAAATGTTCAGACTTTTTATACGAAGTCATGTTAAATAACGTGGCTATGTTGCACAGTTTATAACATAAAACGAGTTAAATATCCAATTATTTCCAACTATAATGTGTTGATTTTCTTCCACTCTATTATTCTACTTGGAGTACTGGAGATTTAGTGATTCAGAGGAAAAGCAAAACAAAAATTATGTTTCCTTATACACATTGATAAAATCCAGAATATTCTTACCAGCACACTAGGTTTTAGAGATTTTCAAAAATAGCATTCTGTTTGCCCTCAGGAAGGATTTTACTTGAATTGAAATGTATAAGGTAAAGGTAAAATGACTATGGAAGAGTTCTGGTATCAGACTTACCCTGATTGAAAACACTCAAAAAGTAGAGTTGATCAAGAAACTGTGGTGTGAGAAAATTGTAGAGCACTGAAGGTATGGAGGATTTGAAGAACTGAAATCTCAAGTTCCTGAGAAAATAGAGAGCCTCAGGGAAATGAGCACAATATTCTTTGTGCAATTTAGCCTCAACATTTCTGCCAGTTTCTAGCAGTGCCATGCAGTAGGAAGTGCCAGAACCAAGCAGAAAACAGCTGCTAAGAGGCTATAAAAATAAGCAGAAATATCTATAATTTCTTAGATGACAAAAATTGCAGTTCAAGATTCACCAAGAAAAATGGGAATTGACTATAACTGGGTTGTTTGCTAAGACTTCTGAAAGGTTCTTCCATAGGAGAAAGGACAAATTGAAAAATATACCATTTCACAAAAACTGCCAACATGCAAAAGTAAAATAGAAAATGCACAATACTGGTTGGATGTTCAATGTTTTAACAGTCCTTTATCTGTAACTGATAGAAAAAAAAAGTGTGTGTGTGTGTGTGTTATTAAGACAGAGTAAATACAAACCATGAAAGTAACCAAGTTTACATAACTAATGTATATGAAATAATATATCTAAATATAATAAAATACACACAGTTTTCATGTACACATAGAAAATTCACCAAAATTGACCATATACAAACAAGGCCAGAAAGCAACATTCAGTAAATGTGAAATGATTAACAGCAAACAAAGTATGTTTTCTGGCCATAATACAATTAAGAAATAAATATCAAAAGGACAACTTGAAATTTTTAAATGAATAAAAGGTAAATATTGCTTTGGTCAAAGAAGAAATTTAAATTGTAAATTAGAAGATATTTTGAAACTGACAAATTTCAATTCATAGAATTCAGTATGTATAAAGAAATTACATCTTTTCACAAATTTAAAAAAGAATTAGAGCTAAAAAGCAATTATCTAAACTTCCATCTGAAAAAGCAAGAAAATATTTTGTAAAAAGAGCAGAAATCAATGAACTTAAAAAGGCATATAATTTGCAATGTATTTACTATAAAACACATTATTTTGTTTTGCAATGATTACAATAATAAATCCTTTGCAAACAGATTAATAAAAAAAGAGAGAACATGTTACTTACCAATAACATGAAAGAAAAAAGACATATTACTATAGATTCTACAGACATTAAAAGATAAGAAAAATAAGTGTCAATAACTTTATGCCAAAAAAGTATGATATTTGAGATAAGATGAATGAATTTCTTGAAAAATACGACTTATAAAATCTGATGAAAGATGAAATAGAAAACCTAATTGGTCCTATGTTTTACAATGAAATTTAGTCTGTATTTAGTAGCTTTTCTCAAAAGTAACTGCAAGTTCATATAATATTACTGATAAATTCCCCCAAGTATTTAAGGAAAAAATTATAACAAGAGTATAAAAACAGAAAATATTTCCAACTATTTCAAGAGCTATCTTACTCTTAATATATGAAGATGACAAGAATATAAGAGAAAAGAAAATTATAGATCACTGATAAAAATGTAGATGAGTGTTACTAAATAGAATACAGAATTGTTTCAGTGTATATTAAATAAGAAAGCCAAATTAAATTTATTCTTGAAATGTAAATTTACTTAGAAATTTGAAACTCAACCTCTGTGGCCACATAAACAGAATAAAGCATAAATGTGTGATCACCTCAATAAATACAACAAAAATAAATATCAATATTTATCCAAGGTAAAAAACATTTCTTTTGGTAGTACTGGGGTTTGAACTTAGGGCCATGTGTGTGGTGGGCGGGTGCTCTACCACTTAAGCCACAACCCCAGCCCTAGGAACTTGTTTTCTATTAAAGATTACCCAGAAAGACATTAAATCAGATAAGAAATGTTCAAAATTATTTTCTTGTGTCCTGGAATCAGAAGTAGCAGTCTGCTATCACCATTCCAACATTGTACTTGAGGTCCTACCCAGTACATTAAAGAAAAAAATGAAGTTACAGAGACTTAAACTGCAGCAATAATGGTGCATTATCTATATGTTAAAAGATTATGCAAGTAAGAAACCCCATACAATATATAAACTATTAGATTATCAAATCTAGCAACTTTACCAAGGTCTCTAGACACAAGGCCAATATATGAGTCAATTTTATTTCTATATGCTAATAACAAATTAGGAACCATTTAAAAATTCATACTACTTATGGTCTTCATAAAATACCAAATACATTGGAATGAACTTAATTGTTTGCTAGCATAAAACACTTCTGAGGGCAATTAAGGAGAATCTAAACAAATGGAAGATTAAATCATGTTATGAATTAAAAAGCTTAGTGTTGTACAGATATCATGTTCCCTCAAAAGATCTTGAGCTTCATCCAATTGTAGAGGGAAATTGAAATTTAAAATTTCAGTGAACATTATCAGGAAAACTTACAAAGTTGCTGTAAGATGTATATAAAACATAAAAATACTAATGAATAAAATAACTGAGGAAAACAGAGCTAGATGACTTTTTAATAATAGATAGCAAGATATTACAGAGTAACTAAAGTAAGAGTATTAGTGTAAGGATAGAAAAATAAACTCAGATAAGATACAGGCTCAAGATAGTGTCAGGTGAATAATTCAGTGGACGAAAGAATGGTCTTTTCAATAAATTGTGTAGGTTACATGAAAATCCATAAAGGAGAAAAACTTTCTCCATTTCTACTTCACAGCATACACCAAAACCAAGTGATCATTATACTAAATATAAAATATGAACTAATACAGATTCCAAATGAGACTTTTTTTTTTTTTTTTGCATTACTGAGGTTTGAACTCAGGGCTTTGTGCTTGCTGGGCAAGTGCTCTACTGCTTGAGCTGTACCTCCAGCCTTATATGAGACTAATTTAGTGATGCTCTTAATGACATAAGAAAATATCTTAATGAAGTTGATTTAAGCAAATTGTTCTGAAAGTCAACACAAAGGCATACAAGAAAAGTTAAATAAATTATATCTCACTAAAATTAAAAATTTTATTGACTAAAAATACCATGAAGATAGTGAAAAGGCAAGACATAGAAAGGTCAAAATTTTTGCAATACATGTAACTGATAAAGAATTCATATTTAGAATATAGAGAAACAACTACAAATCAATAAGGATGAGCAAATGACTTGAACAATTATTTCAACAAAAATACAAATTGAAAGATACATTAATAGTGTTGCTATGCCTTGTGGAGAGCAGAGTACATAAGCACATCTGTGTCAAATAAATTGCAGGCTTGACTTTAGCACAACCCCAAACCACAGAAGGGAGCAAGCACAGTTATGCCCAATAAACTGCAGGCTTGAGTTGGCACACCTTCAGCTGCAGAAGTGGGCAAAATGCAGTACAGCTGTTTTTCCTAAGATGTTTATGTTCAGAGAGAAGCTGTCACAGGTTTCTCCTGTTCCCCAGAAATACAATGTCATGCTCCCTCCCCCAAGAACTGCTGCTCCATCTTGTTTTGCCACTGTATATAATAAACTCACTGGAGGTGGAGGGGGCTGGTGTGTCTCCATCCGAGCACCCAGCCTACCTGGCCCCAGCTTTGTGCGTGTTTGGTCTTCTGTCTGTTGTCTTTTCTGGCATCTCCTGTTGCCCTCAGTTAGGTTTCTAGGATAAGTTTGTGCAGGACACGAGAATGCCTAATATCATTAGTCATGAAAAATATACAGATTAAAAACCACAATGATGCATCACTATATACCAAACAGAATGCATTTTTAATATGTTAAAATTCAATAGATTCTCTAGTACTCCTGACTACAAAAGTAGTTTAATAGAACTAATGAGAACAGACATTGTGACTATGCTCTTTATATTATGGCAAATACAGTAGAATCTTAGCCATATTTACTATACTATTAGCTACAGACTCAACTTAGATGCCCTTTATGAGGAATTTTCCTTATATGGTAAGTTTATTGAGAGTTTTATATCCACAGATGATCCTGCAATTTTTTTAATGTTGTGCTGGGTGGGAGTACATTGTGGCATTTAGAAAAGTTCTTATAATGTATCAAATATATCATACTTGAATTCATCTCCTCCAAGGCTCTTCTTTATCTCCCCTCCCCCACCATTCCTGGAATAGTTTCAACAGGTATCACTTTTGCATTTACATACATGTATACACAGTTTTTGCATGGTATTCACCCTCCTACCCACTCTCCCTGCCATCTCCCCCCTTCCACTAGTACCAACCACCCCTGTGATTTTTTAAGTTTCTAGTTTCTCAACATGGTGAAATACATGTATTGATTTGTGAATGCAAAAACAATCATGTGTGCCTATGACAAAATTCACTATACCATCATATGTTATCCTTTGTACATATAATTGGATTTCATTTGCTAAAATGTTGCTAACAATTTTGGCATCTGTGTGTTTGGAGATAATTCTCCATAGGTTCCCTAATATATTTGCAGACTTCTCCTTTCTGATCCTCCTGTCATGTACACTACCCTGTGAAAACTAGCATCTTTACCTTCCCTAGATCAAGTTTTTCCTGAGCTCTCCCTCTCTGGTCACAAACTTTGAGAGGGAGGGAGATGATAAGATGCAGCAAGCACAGAGCTCATTTCCTTTGTTTCCTGTCTCTTGGACATCATTATCTTTCATTGCCCCTAGTAGGCAATGTTTTTATTGGCATATATTAATTATGCAAAGTGATGGATTTTATTGTGATATTTCTCTTCATACATATAATCTATTTTGTTCATATTCACCCTTTCCATTGTTCTTTCTTACCTTCTCCCCCCAATGCCTCCTTTTAAAAACATTTTTACAAAATTTTTATATGAGTCTCATTGTGACCTTTTCATACATGCATGAATGTACCTCCACCATGTTCTCTCCCTCTCCCTCCCTTTCTCCTGTCCCACTTCCCATTGATTCCTCCCCCCAATAATCCCCCATTTATATTCATGTTCTTTTTTTAGATCTAGATTCCTAATATGATTTTTTTTTAAAACGGTGGCATTTATCTTTCTGAGTCTGGCTTATTTTGCTTAACATGATGGTGTCTAGTTCCACCCATTTTCTTGCAAATATCATAATGCCATTATTCTTTATGCTTGAATAATAATGCACTGTGTATATATACCACATTTTATCCATTCATTGGTCGATGGACACCTAGGCTGGTCCCACTGTTTAACTGTTGTGAACAGTGCTATAATAAACATGAAGGTTCAAGTATCTTTATTGTGTGCTGTATCACATTCCTTTGGGTATATTCCCAGCAGAGATATAGCAAAATAATATGGTAGCTTTATTTTTCATTTCTTAAGGAAACACTATACTGATTTCCACAGTGACTGTGCTAACTTACATTTATAGTGGAAATATTTTTAAACCCATTGTTCTATAATTGTTTATTTTTTTCTGTCGTTTCAGGTAAGAAGGTAAATCTGGTTCCTTTACCTCATATTGGATCAAAGTGATATTAGAATTTCCATTCAATATTCAATTTTATGCCCCCCAAAACCTCCTATGTTGTCTTTCTCGGGAAAAGACATCCTCCTGTTGCTCATACCAGAAACTTGGGGCTCTCAATATTTTTCATTTCCTCACTTTCACAATAAAGTTGATCAAATCCTATCATATCCTCTTCTTCTTCTTGCCACTAACATCATTCAGGTCTGAAAATTTGCATAATATAACTTCTGAAAGACAACATTTTTCCATAATCTATGAAGGGATATCAATAATCATTTCAGGAAAGCTCCTAGAATGAAAGATAAACATAGACACTCCCATGGTTCCATGGTCTACACAGCAGTGAAAACAAACTTCAAGAGATGAGGAAAAACAAAGAAACTCAATTTTTGATAGAAAGGAACAAGCAGAAAGTCACTCATACTTTCTTCTCAATTTATTAATCTACCCTGGACAAAATTATTTGTGAGCATAATATTTTAGCTACCAATAATATTTGTTCACAGACACACCCTTCGCTCCATCTCTAATCCCAATGAAGGAAAATACAGCTTATGAAATAGGATAAAAGGCCCTTTATACTCTTCTTATTTATATTATTCTTACCAGTCTGCCATTCATTGAGTCACAGCATACAGATTCAAGATTATAGGTACCTGCTGATAAATCAATGGGATATTCATTCATTCAGAACATATATCTGGGTATTTACTACATACCAGTATCCCAGTTCTAGGATTATAATTATTAATAAATATCATCATTCCTCTCAAGTAGTCCATTTTCTTAACAATAAAAGTAAACTTAGAAACCTAAACTATATCTCAGGAGAGTTCATGTTTAAGTGGCAATGCTTTCTTTTGAACGTACACATAATCTCAAATTTCTAGATTGAATGGTTAAGACATGAACAAGTGTTTTCACAAAGATCATCTTCTACCACAAAATAAATAAATAAATAAATAACTCTAAAGACACCAACTTGACTACTTATGCAATCAGAATGATTAAAGTACTTCTTCTTACTAATTTTCTTGAAAAGGAAAATCACTAATAATACCTAAAATCTTCTGACTACACACCTAGGAAAATGAGTGCATAATTTCAAGATAGGAAGTTATCAACCATGGACATTTACTGTTAAATTTCAAATTTCATGTAGAAACACAGGAATATGCATGTATATTAAATTCTGCACACAGCAGACAGACTTAGAAACTCTGTATAAATTCATATGAAAGAGCATCATATTCTACAACTAGGAAAAGACATTTAATGTAGTAGGAAAGGCATTTAGTTGTATAGTGATTCCAATTAAATAAAATTTAAATACTTAAAAGCAGAGATTAAAGGTTTTATATGTCAAAGGATGTCATATACATTTTATTGAAATATGTAGATGCTTTTCTTTGACTGATATAGTTAGATAATAAATTAGGTTTAAGTTCTCCAAGAAAGACAGAGCCTCACCTGTTTCCACATTATCAAATGCATTTCTACCTAAATGAATAGTTCTATTAAGAAGATTACTGAAATATTTACTTTGGTTAAATTAATATAAAGTATTGTAAATTAAAATCTTCATATTTTGTGTCAGTATTATGAGTAATACTCAAAATGAGGCCTACATATATACACATATCTATATTCATATACACATGTATGTATTTATGCATAGGAATGACTCAATTTTTGAACTGCATGGAACTGACTAGGTATCAGACAGACCTGAGAACTCACACTGGTTTTGTCATGTACCAGGTCTTGCTTTTGTCATTTCTTAGATCTAGTAAGGGTAGATAAATGATTGGGCTGTTGTGAAGATTGAATGAGATAACTCCTAAAAAGTGTTAGACATACAGTCTTACTCGTGTACCTGCACTTGACAACCACACATCTTCTCACAAGCAAATCCAGTCATATTTCTCTCTGTGTTAATAAAAGAGACTTGCAGATCCTCAGACTCATGTTACTTAGCACATTCACCAGCAGGGCCTGGTGCCCAATCCTATAAGACTGGGCTGGCAGCAAGTATACAGCAAGCTCAGAGCATGGCTATGAAATTGGCAAATAAACATGACAGCTGTTTCTTTCCAAGAGCCTTAGATTAGCAGAAAGCAAATTCAGCTCTTGGATAGAAACCTGGAGAAGCCTGAACAAAACAGACTCAATTCCAAGGTTAAAGAAGTATGTAGATTAGTGGGGAGAGAAGCCACTGATAGTACCAAACCTTCCTGTGGTTTCTTTCCAAGTGATTCTGGCATCTATTCTAAATTTTCTATTTTGGTTCAATTCTTACTAGGTAATTTAGATTTGCACAGGACTAACTGTAATTCTAGCCAGCTAGTCTGTCAGAATTCATCGCTCTGGGGTGAAGTCTACCCACTTTGTGGTCAAAAACATCAATTCTAGTGCTTTCATACTTGGCTCTGACCTTGGGATATTCAAGGTCAAGTTTTTAAAATTTATTATTGAAGAATAATTCTAAAACAAGTATGATTGTTATACAGCCTAAAAGACTTTGTAAAGGATGATTCATGCTTTGGAAATAAACAAATAGTGCTCTTGTTATAATCATAAACAAATTACAACCAATTGCAATTTGGTTGGGAGAAGGATTTCAACCGAATGAAACCTCCAGCCAAGGAGCTGTAGAAGTGTTGGAAGAATTGCAGATGATTATGTACTATAGAGTAGATGGCTGGAGGAAAGAGAGTAAGAAGGCAGCAGGAATTACAGTTAGAAGCTAGGTACAAGAGCCAAATCATGAATTTCTCCAAGGGTGCAAATTGTGTTATCATTTCAAATCCAGACAAGAATTCCATGATAGAAGCTGCACCCTTAGCTGACCATATATTGAGTGTGGGTTAAAAATTAATCTTTGATATTTTTTCTTGCTGATATGATAAATATATTCTAAAATTAGATGACAGCAGCTCTATACAGTGGTATATACCTGTAGTCCCAGGCTGAGAAGAATCACTTGAGCTTAGGAGTTTGAAACCAGTCTGGGTGACACAGCAAGAACTACTCTCAAAAACAACAACAAAAAAAATTAGATGAATGGAAATGGTTTCCCAACTCTGCATATATACTAAAAACTACTGAATTGTATACTTTAAATGTGTGAACTTCTCCTATGTAAATTATATCACAATAAAGCTGTTAATACATGGAATGATGAAAACTTCTGATTGATTCAGATTTCTAGGAAGCAACATAAAATAGTAGGAAAGAACTATACAATCTGAAAAAGCAGGGCATATATTCTTGCTAGCCAGTGATAGCTGAGTGACACTCAGGAACTGAGAAACTTGCCAGTGGCAAGTTATTTGACAATTCTGGGATCATTTTCCTCACTACAATGACAAGTAACACCCTCCTTGCTGTGGTTTTGTTAAAATGGAATGAGAAAATGGATGTAAATTTCTCAGCAGTCTCTTGATAGCTGCTCAGTAACTGACAGCTATCATTGTAACTTTATTGTTACTTATAAAACTGCAGTACTCTGATATACTAAGGCTAATGCAGTACAGCATGATATATTTCCATGGTCCTGGCAATGTAAACCCCAAACTCAGAGCAAGTCAGTGCTTCACAAGGTCAGTGCTGGCAAGTTAGCCCCTGGGCTGTTTTCTGAATCCTTCCTACCAGATCCTGTCACTCCTACTCAGACCTGTATATACAGAAGCATAAAAAGTGCTCTCTTGAATATTTCAGCCAGAGAAAGTGACACTGGACAAAACCTTGCTGATTTTCACTTCCTTCTACAGCAAACTTGATACTTCTCACAGAAAATGTACCTGACAGACTTTTCTTTCCAGGTCAGCGGAGCCTTCCATACTCAATACTCTGCGGCCTTGCATTATTTATTTAAGGAGGGTGAGGCAAAAAAAAAAAAAAGGTTTATCTAGAAGTTGAATTTCCCATAAGGAACAAAAAACTATCGAAGAACATTCATAAACATGTTGAATCATTAAGTCACTTTCCTCATCCTCAGATACTTTGCAAATTCAGTGTCCACAGAGGACAGGGGCTAAAGAAAGTGATACAGACATTGCTCCAGCAATACACAGGGACACAGGAGCACATCCATGGGTGACTTGGGGAAGGCTTAGTAGCAGAACTTTGATTTAGATCTGACAGATGAAAGCCTCACAATCACTTTACTGAAAGTCCACACTCAGATTGACACTGGGTGAACTCGAAGTCACTGGTTACATTAAAGAAGCTAGTCCCACAAATCAGGGTCAAGCCACATCTGCAGTCCATTTAGGACACAAGAAAAAGGTCCTGACTCATGGCTTTAAGTGTTGTTTTCCCAGTGTTTGGTCATGTGGGATTTTTTCCACATGACAAGTGCCCTGATAGTGCTTCCCAGGCACATGGTTATGCAGCTTTCAGAGAAATCTGCTGTTCTGGAGGTGTTCGGATGGGAGTTGCTGGCTGCTGCCTTGAAAACCACTGGAAGATTCCGCTTCTTGGGGGTCCCTGACCTGCATTCAGAGGGAAACTCACTCATCCATGCCTTGCAGAGCAAATCACAGCAATGTTGAAATTGTTCTCTTCAAATGCTTCTTTTACAACATTAAAAAATATTTTTAGTGTATTATGATTTAAAATAAAATCATAACTTTTGATTTAAAATTTAAAAAAAAGAACAAAAGCTAGCTGCTAAATTCCAAAGGCCCTTTGTGCTACAGAAAACAAAGCCATTACTAATGAAATTTGAAGAAGCTTTCTTTTGTGACAAAAGAACCTAAGATTTTGGTTAAGCATTATATCTTTTTCGACTCTATGGGCTCATCTTCTTCTTGTAATAAACATCAAAAAGTTGCCACCATATAATAAAATTATTTAACGCTTAATGTTAATCACTTATAAAAACATATTAATGTTATAGTACAACTGTAGTGACATGTTGAAAGATATTCCACTATAAATATCATTTATTACATGCCAACTTTTTCACATATGTTCTCTACTGTACCCCACATAACCATCCAGTGAAGACATATTCACTGACATCCCCTGTACTTGGTTTACAAGAAATCAGACTCAAAAAGGAAACATGACTTACTTAAGTGCACACAGTTAATGAATGACAGAGACAAGACTCCAACACAAATCTTTTGCTTTGTGCACTTTCTTCATCATAATTACTGGATCACTTTTTGAGATTTCAAATAGCTTGAATTCTGTATCTCAATATGCAAGGGAATAAAGTATAAATTGGGGAAAATCTACTTTAAAGAAATGTAATAAATCTAAATGTAGAATCTCCCATTTCCGTAACTAACAAAAGAATAAACAGAAAAATAGGATATTTTTAAAAGAAAGACAATTATTTGGAAGTAATCAAAGAAAGGGATATTGTCTTTACCCAAAAACTTCAATGTAAGGAAAGAAGAAATTAAGCCTAGGGAAGAAACAGGATACAATGCAACATGGGACAATTTCTAAGAACTCTCACTATCATCCTATGCTCAAAGAAAAGCAAACTGAGTGAGCAGTATCTTTGCTCTAATTCCAACTGAGGATTAATGGAAACAGGTTGGGAAAAATAGACAAATCAAGTATGTGACAAAAACGCTTACAAACAAATAAAGCCTCTAGGGCATACTATAGGATGAATTGGCTAAAATTGAAGAGAGGTCTCCTATAGGAATGCAAATTCCACCTTCCCAATCAAGAGTAAAACATCAGAAATTTAATAGCCTCTTAGAAGAAGGCAGCCCAAGTGAATACTGTGCACCTCCTCAGCTGACTTCTAATCCTCCCCCTGAAAATTCCCTAGACTGCAGAAAAAGCAAATGAAAGACTCAATCTTCAAGCTACTGTTGAAGAAGTAAAAACAATTCTCAAATACAGTAAAATAATATGCCAAATTGAATAAAAGATTAAACAGAGCTACTCAATTCAGAATTTGCATGCAAACTTGGCAATAGTACCAAAGCAAAAATAAAAAGAAATTTTTTGCCTTTTAAGAGTCCTAGAAGAAAGCATAACCTCATTACCATCTTCCCCTTCACACAAAGGAAGACATCATGCCATAAAACAAGTATTTTTGAATATGAATTAAATCAATAGAAACCCAAAAATAAGATGATAAAACAATAGGATAAGATTTTTGAAAGGAATGGGGATTGCTGACCTAAAGAAACACGTTGAGGAAAATACTTATTATGGAATTACTATATACATTGAGAAAACTATGGGACAAAATAATCATGGCTAGAAATAAATTATTATCAGAAAGGAAATGCTTGACAAAATTTCATGAACATAGATTAAAAACACAAAGATTAAATTAGTACAAAGAAGCTAATAGAACACAAAAGATAGATAATGACAATTAGCCTAATAATGTCTTGCACCACGAAAGGAATGGAAAAATTAAAATAAATAATTCAAGAAATATTTTCCGGTAATGAACAACAATAACAAACTCTGAATATGGAAAGCAAAAGAATAGGTGAGGTTTCAGAGAAACTTTATATAGTATGCTTAACATCAAGATATAACTTGATTAAGAAGTTTAAGTATACATTGGAATTCCCGATGCATTAAGAGAGAAAAAGCAAGTCACGTGCAAGGGACAAAAATAAAAGTTGGTCTCAGACTTGTCATATTGTAGGATATGTCCACAGTAATATGAGTAAAAGAAGCTAAGATCAAATGATATCATAGTAAGCACAAATATGAAGCAAATAGAACACAAAGAAAACTAAGAAAAAAAGTGTCCATGAATCTTTCCTTCAAAAACTATCTGAAGGGCAAGATATGCTGGTGAGCATCAAATATAATTAAACAAAATACTAGAGAACTACTTTGGGCATTGTGGCTACAGGACATAATATTGCTTTTGTATACCTGGCTCCTGTAAAAATAAAATAAATAAAATTGAAGTATATAGAAGAAAATAAAGGAATTGTAAGAGTCTAACTATCATAGCAGGGAACCAACTCATATAGAGTAAAATTGAAACATAGATGTATAAAAATTGATTGCAACCTCTGACTAGCTTCCATATCATTTTTCTATCAGAAGAATCTTTTCTTTCCTGTGAAGAAAAATACATAAATTTCTGAAATGGTTTCAATTACAATAGAACTTTTCTTCAGAAACACAATCATGATTAAATCAAGTGTTGTAATTAAAACTTGGATGGTCATATATAATAAAGATATTTCTTTGTATTAGTCCTACCTTTTCTGAGATTCAGCTTGTGAAAATAAATTTTTCTAAGAAGTAAGCTTCATGAGAAGATGCATTTGAATTAAATTTGCTTTAGTCTTTTAAAATAAGCTATAAAGTTTTATGAAAAAGACAGAAAAAAAATTCCCAGATTTACTGAAAAACTATAGTAGAAAATACCAAAGCAACCCAAAATATTAACACATATCAGATTCATTTCATTATTTCATTAGTTAGGGAAATGCCCTCAATATGGCATCCACAGGAAATGACATTTCAAAACTAGATATTGGAATTCTCAACTCTAGACAGCAGAGCTAGTGTTACAGCTCTCTGGAAATCCTCCACCAACCAGCACCACAGTTTCTCTTCTCAGATTCTTCACAGCCTCTTTCTTCAGCCTCAGTTCTCCTCCTCTCTCACATTTTCTCTACTTCTATTGCCCTCATTGTCTCAGCTGTTTTTGCTTCACATTGTTTTCACTGGCTACTGTCACTGCTGTCAATGCTGCCACTGCTAGCTCTACAAGTGTTATAACCCGGCCAAGATGGCAGCTGCCTTGATGTTCTGCACTGGCTCCACCACTGTCACCTCTGTCACCACTACCATCACAGAAGTGGCAGCTGCTTTAGCATCAATGCCACTGCTGCTTCTGCTGCCACCTCTTCTTTTATTGTGTCACTAGTTCAGTCAGCTCTACTAATAATAAAGATCAAAAGTAAACAAGAAAAGCCACTCTTGGAAATCCTTCTCTGGGGCTTAATGTTGCCACACTAGGGAGCAGTTCACCAAGAGGGTCTCTCAGCTGACTGGCAGGATGAGCCAAGCAGCTTGAGTCTATAACCAGAAATGGGGTGTGACCACAGTATTTGCACCAATTACGGCAGTCCTTTAAGCAAATGAAAGACTGTTTACATCAGTCACCGGCCTTCTGCTGGGTCACCAGGGGGCATGCTACCCTTCTAACCTGGGTGGAGATGGCTGCAGGGTCATCTAGCCAAAGCTTGCAATGGTAAAATGCCCTAGACAAGCCATTTTCTGGGACAAGGCTTTCATGAGCTAGAGTTGTGTTTCAGCAACAAGCAGCTGTCCTTGCCATGTAGCTTCCTCAAGATGTTCATAAAGTATTCAGACTGGATGGTGCTGGCATGAAGCCAATCTGGTTGAGTGACTGGCAGTCTTTCACTCAAGGTAGCCAGGGCACCAGGAAAGGGTCTAACAGCTATCAATTAGGGAGTCAAATCACTCCCACCTCCCAACATCACAGCATATTTAAAGGAAAAATAAACATTAAAAGGGTAATTACAACAAAGACTCATCATTAACATCAACAGTGATTTAGCAGTATTTTAACAGTGATTTAACAATGCTCAGCTCCTGCCCCAGTGCCCCAGGAAGAGGTGGATCCCTCTAATCTGTCTCACTACTATCCATGCAGTGAGAAGTTGTTGGGGTAGTGGAATATATAAGAAACAAAGATTTGGATTTTTTAGACAATATTCTGCTGCAGTTATGGTACTCTCAGTGGCCTGGACAAGTGTGCATGGAAGATGTCCAGAATTGGTGAGGGAGACATTCTTTTCAAGGTGCTTTATCTACACAGTTTGTGGTAATGGCTAGTGATATGTGTCACCCTGACTGGACTACAGTATGTGCAGGTATTTGGCCACACCTTATTTCTGAGTATGTCTGTGAGTGTGTTTTGGAATAAAATTAACATTTGAGTCAGTAGATTGAGTAGAGCAGATTACCCTCTTTATGTGGGTGAGCTTCAATCAGTCAGTTAAAGGATTAAATAGAACAAAATGGCTGGCTTGGGGAAGGGGAACCAGGATGTCAGACTTTTCCTGCCTTCAGGACATTGCCTTCTTTGGTCTTTAGCCTGCCCCCTTCAAACTAGAACTTATACCAACAGTTCTGCTGGCTTTCAGGTGTTCAGATAGAGACTGGTATTATGCACTTGGATCTGTGGGTCTGATCCTGGAATCTCAACCTCCATAATTTTTGGGGAGGTTTATTTTTTATCTATTTTTTCATTGTTGTGCTGGGTAAGAGTACATTGTGGCATTTGAAAAAGTTCTTATGTCAAATATATCATATTTGAATTCACCCCCTCCACCATTCTCTACCATCTCCTCCTCCCCTCATTCCTGGAATAGTTTCAACAGGTATCATTTTTCCATTTACATACATGTGTACATGGTATTTGCACCATATTCATCATTCTTCACCATTTTCCCATCTCCTACCCCTTCCCACCAGTACCAACCACCTCACTACCCCCACCCCACAGGACCTGTTCTGCCCTCCTTTTCTTGCCTTTGTATACGAAAAAAAGAAAAAGAAAAAAGTGACACTTTCGCTTGTTTAAGATAGCTACATAGGGAATTTTCTTGTGGTACTTCCATGTTTATATGTTTTATAGCCCTATATGGATCATTTCCTTTATTTTTCTTCTTTTTACCTTAGCCCCTTCTTATGGTAGCTTCAACCAGTTTAAAAATTCTATATTCGTTCTTGTATAGAGAGCACATCAACTGTATTCACCTTCTTAACTTCCTTCTTTTACGGTCGCTCTCTTGTATGTGACCTTAGTGTAAACTGTATTTCATAGCATTGCTGTATTTGTATTAGGTTTATATTCCACATATAAGAGAAAACATGAGGCTTTTGGCCTTCTGAACCTCGTTAACTTCACTTAAGATGATGTTCTCTAGTTTCATCCATTTATTGCAAACAACAAAATTTCAGTCTGAATAAAGTTCCATTGTACATGTAGGGAAAAAGGAACCCTCACACACTGTGGGTGGGAATGTAAGCTTGTATAACCACTATGGAAGACAGTATGGAGGCTTCTTAAAAAACTAAACATAGATCATATGATCCAGCAATACCACTCCTATGGGTACACCAGAAGGATTGTGAGTCAGCTTACAACAAAAACACCTATACACCCATATTTATTGCAGGGCTATTCACAATAGCCAAGCTATGGAAACAGCCAAGATGCCCCACTACTGATGAATGGATTAAGAAAATGTGGTATTTATATATAATGTAATTTTACTCAGCCACAAAGAAGAACGAAATTTTGTTATTCATCAATAACGTCATCTTAAGTGAAGTTAGCCAGGCTCAGAAGGCCAAAAGCCACATGTTCTCTCTCATATGTGGAATGAAAACTAACACAAATGCAGCAATATTATAAAACACCAGTCACACTAAGGGAAGGTCGTGCACAGGAGGGGTAGGGAAAGTAAGAACATGAATAGAGTTGATATACTCTCTATACAAGAATGAATACAGAATTCTTAAACCGATGGAAACCACCATAAGAAAGGGACTAAAGTAGAATGAAGAAAATTAGAGGACATAAACCAATTGGGGATTATAATACATATATACATGGAAATATCACAAGGAAACTCCTTGTGTAGCTACCTTTATCTCAAACAAGCTAAAATGTGCACTTTGTTTTATCTTTTCTCTTTTTTCTTCTACAAAACTGGAGATGAGGAAGGTGGAACAAGTCCTGCCCAGGGGGGAAGGCTGGCACCAGTGGGAGAGGGGAGGTGATGAGGAAAGGGGGTAGGAGGATGAATACGGTGCCAAAAATGTGTACACATGTATGTAAATGCAAAAATGACACCTGTTGCAGTTACTCTGGGAATCAGGGGAGGGGGAAATGAAGGAGAATGGTTGAGGAGGTGAATTTATGTATGATATATTTGATACATTGTAATAACCTGTGTAAATGCCACAACATACCCTCACCCATCACAAAAATAAAGGAAAAATAATTCCATTGTATATAAACACCACATTTTCTTAATCCATTCATCAGTAGTGGGATATCTTAGCTGTTTCCACAGCTTAGCTGTTGTGAATAATGTGATAAACATGAGTGTGCAGGTGCCTTTGTTGTAACCTGACTTATACTCCTTTGGGTATATCCCTAGGAGTGGAGTTGCTGGATCATATGGCAGTTCTAGTTTTAGTTCTTCAAGGAGCCTCCATACTGTTTTCCATAATGATTGTGCTAATTTACATTACCATCCAGCAGTGTATTAGGGTTTCTTTTTCCCCAGATCATCACTAACATTTGTTGTTGCTTATGTTCTTGACAGTAGCCATTCTAACAGGAGTGAGGTGGAATCTTAATGTAGTTTTGATTTACATTTCTTTTATCAGCCTTCATAATTATGTGAGCCAATTTCTTACAATAAATCTCTTTCTACCCATAAGCATTCTGTTGGTTTTGTTTCTATGGAGAACACTGGCAAATAGAGTTGATAACTGTTTTCTAATCAGTGAATGTTTCTAGTATTTGGATTGCCTAACAACACAGAGAAGACCTATGTACCATTGCTTTGACAAGTGCCTTTCAGACATTTCTGGGCATGTATGTTCATGTAGGTCTTCTAAAATGCAGGTTTGAGGGAACTCTGTGTTTTTGAACTGACCTCAGACAATGCAAATGTCAGTGCTAGTGGCCTATACACCACATGTTAAGCAGCGAAGATTTAGAGATTCCACTATAATTCAAAGTAAACTAGAAACCTGTCTGAGCCTAGCAATCTCTGCTACATCCTATTCAGACCTAGGTCTTTCCATCCATCAGGACGAAGCTATAGTTAAAGTATAAATCAGGGAGTCATCTGTGAGGAAAATGAGTGTCACTCACAGTAGTTGGTCTCTGCTTCAGCTATCAGCAAGCTTCAAATTGGTGCCTGTCTGTGCATGAAGAAGAAAAATAGAAATGGATAAAACAAAAGCATTTCCCTTGGGCAGAGGCAATTCACTGTTCCAAGTATTATTTTCTGGCTACATAACTGTGGCAGGCAGAACTCTGTCCATTAAGTGGAACTAAGTCTTTGCTGCAAATCTTCGCTTTCTCAGAACAGCCTCATATCAATACATTCTCTTGACAAGTCTTTGAGCTTGCTTGCCTATCTCACCAGAACAGAACAACATGCATTCTGTGTTACTTTTCATGGTATCAAGCCTATCAATAGGATCAATTATGCTATATATTAACATGTAATTTAACCAATTTTGGATACAAAAGCCTTCATTTGTGACAATGGAAATATGCTATTCAATACCCATATTGACGATTATAGGGAAAAATGATTATAGTAAAGCAAACGCCAGGTTCACTTTTCTATTTAGTTTTAGGCTAAAATTTTTCAGTAACTTGCCTTTGGCTTAACAAACCATCTGTTTAAGTAGCAAATGCTATCACATATTTACCCAGTAGCCACCAGGTTAATGAAACATGAAAATATCTTGGTACAAATGACAAGAGGCAGCTGCAACTTTTGCAAAGAAAAAAATTGTTCTGCTTTATCCAGATTTCTAAACAGTTAGCCACATGTATAGAAGTAGCAGCCCCAGGTTAGACCTGTTGTTCTGTTAGATTCCTTACGCACTCAGAACCGCACAGTATTTTAAATCACGCTGTGGCAGAAAATATCATGTGGGTATGAAACAAGGCAGTTGAAAGGTGCTTTCACTCACTTTACATTATGAGTACCATTCAGTGAAACCTCTCACTTACGCTCTTTCCTGACTTTCTCATTTCCACGCTGCTTTGGTAGGTGTTTTGACACTTAAAGGAGCAAAAAAGCAGAAGGTTTTTCTATATAGACGGCTCTCTGTTTTCTAACACTGTGAAAAAAAAGAACTATTCTGGAAAATTCGATGTTCTAATTAGAAAATTATCACATATGTGATTCTAATACATTTAAATAGATGTATCACTAAGTCCAGACTGTGTACAATGTAGCATTTCCTTGAAGAGCCAAAGGCTCTCAACATTGCATGACAGATGTGTGAAAACACTGGCTAATAGCACGATGTAGCTGATTAAATGCAATGCGACATTTTTACTGTGTGCCAAGGCAATAATGGTACCCAGTTGCTAGATTGCTAAGATAAAGCAAGCTACTGGCTCACATAGGTATTATCCAACATCTGGATCATGCTGTTTCATGGAAAAATCATTAACCTAATGAGTTAGGGTTGCTTGACACCTTATATATGGGCTCATGCATTTAGGTAAATTACCTCAAGGATCTGGAGACTGTTTTCAGGGTGTTGGCTGCCAGTGTCTTAGAGTAGAACTAGAAAATGGATTTGCATTCAATATAATGAAGAAGCTCTGTGCTGAGCATGATAGCTTGAAGCATTG
This sequence comes from Castor canadensis, assembly GCF_047511655.1. Taxonomy (NCBI): domain Eukaryota; kingdom Metazoa; phylum Chordata; class Mammalia; order Rodentia; family Castoridae; genus Castor; species Castor canadensis. The sequence continues at coordinate 92,792,350 of NC_133390.1, read as the reverse complement.
TAGATCAGGTGCACCCTTCCATTTGCCCTGCATTCTCAGGTGTGTATCACAGTCACTCACACCCTCATATCCCTGTGTCCCCACTCTGCTCTGCAGTAACACATTTCAGCAACAGTATAATTGATTTTAAAAGCCAGGTTTTTGTGGCTATTTAATGAAAATAGCATTTTATAGCAGTTTACATTAATAAAAATTTATGAACTCATAAAAGGAAGTGAACTAACATTTACTGAATGGCCACTATGGGTCTCCACTTTCATAGCCACTTTATATGCATTAGATGCATGATCTCACTTAATTGCCACCAGAAATCTGTAGGGTTGTTATTAATTTCACTTTGCAGATAAGAAAACAGAGCTTCTAAGAGAACAAATTTGTCCCTGGTCATGCAGCCTAGTTACCAATAGATTTAAATATGAATTCATGGATATGTCCTCCTGAGACATATTTTGATTACAATATAGTCAAGCATATATATGATAGATTAATAAAATAAAGTATAATTCATCCTACACTGTTTGTTTCCTTGATCTACATTTATTCATTTATCTAATTATAAAAGTAATACAACTTGTTAGGAAACTTGGAAAACAGATAACACTACAAAAGACATAAACACCGTGTAAAACCCACCACATAGGATTAATAATCAATGATATGGGATGGGTTTATATAAATTTAGCTTTTGAAAATTTACATTCATAATGTGTATATTTTTATAACTACTGTTTAAGATACCATGGCCATCTTCAGTGTTATTTAATATTTTTCTAAATCATGATTTTTCATGTTTCTAAATGTTTTCCACATTATGAAGACATTATAATTCAGTCTGATTAGTGAATTTTTCTGTTATTTCAAATTATAATTATTCTTTTAAAATTAAAAAAATAATGAAAACAACTTTCCACTGGAAGTATAGAAAATTGAATTCTAAGTTTGCTGTTTGCTAGCTCTGAAACACACAAAAAAATTTCATTTAACCTTTCTGGTATTGATTTCTTTATGAAAAATTTTTAAAAATTAGATAACATTTTCCAAGTATATTAGATTCTAAGATTCTAGGATTACTATGTAAATTGTTCTAAAACTTTAATATTCAAATTAGAGCATTTGTATATTCAAAGGTGTAGAGGATTGTGGCTGGGAGGCAGATGTTACAAAGCTGCAAACTGGATCACTTTGATGGTCATCACTTCCTGGCATGTTTAATCTACACCAATTCAGTTGGAATGTCATTTTTAAAATTCTTTATATTATGCATATTAATTATACATAGGAGCTTCAACTTTGATATTTCACACATGCATATATTGTACTTTGATCAGATTAATCCCCTCTGTTGTTCTCCTTTTTCCCTGTCCCACCTTCCCCAGTTTCAACAGCTTTCAGTAGGCTTCCTTATGCCATCTTCATACACAGACACAATGTACTGAAATGTTATTTCAACAAATACTAATGTATCACAAAAAATGCAATGTTATCATAGATTTTGCTAAGTCATAAAATTTCAAAATAGAAAACTCCAATTCCTTAAAAAATAAATAATGCCCTTCTATGTTATTAGATATATTTTGATAAAATAGTTTTTATTAGATCAGCATTCTCTGAAACGATTGAATTTGGTACCAAAACACAAGTATATCAGTAATCAATCAGGTATTTCCATGTAAATGAAGCAGCTTGTGAACACAGATTTTCTTTGCAAAAACATTTCTTCTCAATGCTACAGACAGCTGAATGTTTCTCTGGATTGAAATAAAAAGTAGCAATACCTTTCCTTTTGCTTAACCTCATATAGATTATTACAAAAGAACAAAATCTCAAGAAAAATTTACTTTCTGAGCTCCTATTAGAAATATGAATTTCGGGCAGGCAGAGTGGATCAAGTGATAGAGCACCTGCCTGGCAGTGTGGGGCACTGAGTTCAAACCCCAATACCACCAAAGAAAAAAGAAGAAAAAGAAATATGAATGTCAGCATAATTAGAAAAACTTATTCTGAGAAAGATTTTAGCCTTGTGGCTCCAAAGCATTTTTCCTTCTTGTTCTTGTCCTGTTAATTGTTCTTTCATGTTTGGTTCCCTTACCACCATTATGGGAGTTCCCCCCTCTTTTTGTTGCTGTGTTAGAGACAATTTTCATTCATTACTCCTTCATTAAATGAAGTACTTATGAAATTATGCACGATGTGTCTCTTAAACTGTCTTTTCCTAATTAACGTTTAAAAAGGACACATACAGCCCACAAGCACACACCATACGCTGCTACACATGGGAATCTGAGATATCTAATTTGAATGGTTCGCAAAGCATCCATGGTGGCTACGGTTGAAATCAGGGTCACCAACCTCATCAACAAAGATGGAATGAATCAGTTAGCAATTATTCATCAGGGCAGTCAAGCCATGCAAACCAGCAGTTTCTCAAAGTCTGAAGGAGAAAATTTGGTCTAATGGCAGTCAAGCAACAGGTCTAGTGAAAATTCAGTGAGGTCTTGAAGAAATTGATTTAATATGCTCTTCCCTCCTTCAAGTCTCTGTTTTGTGGAAATCTATGATAATGCAAAAACGGTGCATTTCCACACATATACCTGTGTGGTTTCTCTTTCCTGCATACCTATTTAATTTCTCCATTCAGTCATGTGAACATAAATATGGATTACACAAGACTCTTATCCTCAAGGAGTTGAAAGTCTATTGACTATAAATGAAAAAGCCCTAAACATAGGAAGATAATACTTTTGTAGGAATATTTCTTAATTTAGGGGGAATTCAAATATGATATACATGATACATTGTAAGAACATTTGTAAATGCTACAATGTACCCACACCCAGCACACACAAAAAAAATTTTCTTATTTTGTTTATTATTGTTTTTGAGATCTAGCTTAACTCATAAGACTCTGCCATTCTTCTCAATAATCCAGATAACAATAATAGTATTTTATATTGATAATTCTATTTTTGTGTAGAGATTTATGGCTCCTTTCTCTACATAGTGCCTCATTTGAGCTCACAGCAGGCATAGAATAGTAAACAAAAACATGGGATTTGAGACCTTGAAAATTTGACCTTGAAAAATTGTCTTCTTCAAGGTCACACTATTGATCATGAAAGTTGAGTTTTGAATCAATTGTTTCAAGTTATTCAAACTCAGTCTAACCTTTCACTCTTATAATTCACAGTGAATTCTTTGAAAATGTTTGCTATTAAATATTCTATACTATTCCTGTAAAACCAGCTTTATAGAACCAAGAATTAGATTAACATTAAAAATGGCCATTTTTTAGGCAGTACCATTTCCTTCACTCCATGTTCATCTACTCAGTTATCCTAGTCACTTTGAAAACAGTGAATAGATGAGGGAGTACTGGGCAGATAGGCAATAATAAAGTGAAGGAGAATTACAATAGGATAATCAGTAGGAAAATATTTTACATTTGGTAAGAAGCTTTATTTAGAAGAAAAGGTTAATAATTTGTAGATAAACACTTGTAGGTATTTAAAGTTGCACTGAAATGATCCTGGTCCATTTAGCAAATGAGAGGATCCTATGAATTTTTTTTATAGAACCAGGTCAATTCTTATGTTTCAGATTTTCAAAATTTGCTAGTTTGCATGGATTGAATGCACCTATGAATAATTCGCAACTGATTCATTCCATCTTTATTGGTACAGATGTTGACACTTCTTTCAATAGTAGTAAGTATGGATGCTTTGCAAACCTTTCAAACAGGAACAAAGTCTCAAAGATGCTATGTGTAATGGTGTGTGTGTACAAGTGAGATAAGTGACTCATTTGGCTAAGAACTGGAATTCACAGCCCCTCTCAGTGTTACCATGAGTAAAGACCACCTCATGGTGTTAAATACATTACCATAATACTGTAATACTTACATGCAAAGTAAATAGTAGGTAGAGAAGAGCATGCACATGGTTCTGCTAGTTCCAGTATGTCTGCAAAAGACCAAGGATGATATCATGAAAGAAGCTTCTTTCATTTCCATGACAACACATTGCTATATTCTTAGATACCACATCTCAACCGGATTTCCTGCTGGCTCCATCCGTGAAAGTAAATAAAGCTCAGTGTTTTGGGCATCCATATGTCCTCCTTACCTCTTCTAAGTGTTCATCAATAGGAGAATCCTCAGGACCAAAAGAAGGTTTTATAGCTTGATGAGTTTGTTGTGAGTTGAACACGGTTGTGAAGGTAGTTACCTTAATGTCTCTCCTTAGATCTGCTACCACTAAGCACACATAAAGTGGGAGATAGTAAAAAGGGAAGAGTTGACATGGACATCTCAATTGGAACATCACTACCCCACTGTGTAAACACACATGCTCACTGCCTTTTGATATCCCTTCTGTTTTGCCCATTGCTCTGCAGGGAAAACCACCACAGCCATGGCTTAAATAATCTACAGAAACTCCTGTGACATTGATTTTACCCTTTCTATGAGCCAAAGTTCAGCAACAAAAACCTTTTTTGTAAAAGAGTCAAAAGAAAGTGGCAGAACTGGAAATGTCTCCTGGTCAGTGCCCTACTTCCTTGAGCACAAAAGGACAACTTTGCCTTTCTATTACCAGACACGTCCTTCAAATTGATGCCATCTGTTCCATGCACTTCTAAGAACTGGGCCATGGGAACTTTAAACCAAGAAACCATTTCACCAAATGTCAGTCAGAGAGTCTGGCATCTGGCTGAAACCTAAAAGCTGCAGTGTTTCTCTTGAATTTTATCGAACGTAATGTGCACTTGTATTTATAGTTTTTTATGTTTCTGATTAGAAAATTATTTGATATCCATTGTTAAAAAGTTTAAAACATAGAAAAGAAGAAATAAAAATTATTCATGATGTACCATAGAAATATAACCATCATTGCTACGTATAGTTCCCTATCTTTTATATACTGCCTTTTACAATCATAGCATCATCTCCTGTACACTTCTATATATGTCTGTTCTTCCTTATAGATTTTCTAGGTTATTAAGTAATATATTAGAATGTTAACATATCATAAAGTAGTATGAAAGAAACTAAGGTGCACATACTTTTCCAATTTTAAATAGAATATTTTAGAGAATAATTTGTTTATATGATGTTACATATATCTTCAATTTCTACCTTAATTTTTTCTATAATCATGATTGCTATGACAAAGATTAGTGAATACTTTTAAAATTCTAATACATTTTGCTACATTGGCTTGTAGAAAGTTGGTAGCCTCTCACAAGCAATGGCCAAGGGAATTTATCTTACTGTACCTCATCAACAGAAAAAAATGTCCCAGGAGGATATCTGAAATATATCCCAAAATTGTGATGTTCAATTTTTTATTAGTCAGATCCCCTCCCCTCCTCCCTCTCCCTCTTGTTCTCCTTATTGCCCCTTTTCTACAAAGGAAAAAAGAAGAAGAAACTAATCCTTGTGATGCAACTGCTCTGCAGCATTCCCTGACTTACCACAGGGGTTCTGTCCAGAATTCCTCTTCTCCTCTACTCATCTCTACTCACTACCTGATATTACAGTGCTTTCCAGAAGGGAGAGTTCACATCAATACTCAGTGATACTTTCAATCCAATTACTTCTAAAGCATATCAACAGAAATCCCTCAACATTTGCCCTTTTCCATAGCTTTCTAATGTAGGTTTTCTTCTAATTTTATTAACATACAAGTAACTGTACATATTTATGAGGTAAAGGGCTACATTTCAATACATACAAACAACATGTACTGATAAAATCAGAGTAATTACCATTTCGATCCCCTTATCATTTCTTTTATGCTTGGCGCCTTCATGCTCCTCTCTTTTAGTTCTTCAGGAAATATACAACAGATTGCTGTAGGCTCTACTCAAAAACCCCCCACTGTGCTGTGGAACCCTGTAACTTATTCCCTCTAGCAATGTGTTGATATCCTCTATCCAGCCACCTTGCATCCCCTTCTTCATCCTCACCCTTCTTGATCTCTGGGAATCATTATTACACATTCATGTTTTTAGCATTGAAATATGAGCAAAAGCTTGTAGTATTTGTCTATCTATGTCTGGCTACTTCACTTAACATGTCCTCCAGGTTCAACCATTTTTTGCCAAAACTGACAGCTTTTTGTTCTTTTTATGGCTGAATACTATACCATTATGTATATATACCATATTTTCTTCATCCATTCATCTGTTGGTGGACACATAAGCTGATGCCAAATATTAGTAATTGTGAAGAGACTGCGAACTTTCCTTCAACATAATGATCTCATTTCCTTTGGCTATATACCAAGAAGTGGGATTACTCTATAATAGTCATATTGTTAGTTTTTTGAGGAATCTCCATACTATTA